>NC_081410.1:137363341-137663341 GCF_030272615.1 Cryptomeria japonica | reverse complement strand
TGGGTTACAATCTCAAACCACTATAAAATAACTTTCCAACCATATTTTTAAGAATTTGCTACAAGAAATGCAAAAGTTGTCATGGCAAAATGACAACTTTTTCCCCAATGGACCTCAAACTTTCACAATTAGGTCCCAATACATGAATATTTGAATGTTATGGCAGCTTCCAAAGAGGGTAAATCTTGCACATAAATTGAACTGAAATAAATACTAAAATAAAATATTTATTCAAATATGCAATTAACAATATCCATTCACATCAATCCTCTTCACATTTAATGTCTCTCCCTGGCGTTTCAGTTTTTTAGATAGTTATTGATTTGATCAAACACATGGAAATTATATTTATGGTCTTTTCTATTCTTGTTTCTTGCATAACCTATCTCTATATTATGCCACACACCATCTTTGCAACCTTCCAAAGTAGTGTTATGTTTGTTCATTGCCCCTTTTACTAAACTTTATAAACTGCAATCTTGTATTTATTTTTAATTGATGCTTTCCTACATTGTTTGATCTACCATCTTGTTAGAAATCTCATCTATATTATGCTTTGATGGATGTCGCATCTTGTTACAAACCTCACATTTTGGCACTGGCAGAAAGGATATTAGCAAAGGTTGTGGAATATGGATTTTACATCTACCAATTGTCATTCCATCTTGTGCATATGGATTTTACATGTAGAAGAAATAAATTTGATAAATAGGCCATATGGTGGATGATAAGTGAAGGGTGTAAGTACTAAAGGCGTGGCACTAGTGGCTTTGCTACATGAAGGTGACTAGAGGTTGTGGAAGGAGAAATGGTGGAAGTTAGATCTATGGTAGAGGTGGGAGTAGATGTTATTTAGGCATGAAAATGTTAAGCTAATACTCATAAAATAGCTAGGAATCCAACTTAAGGCATTCTATTTGTTAATAAATTTCTCTACCATTGAGCTACTACCCCCTTTCTTACCATTCCATTGTTGGCTTGAGTGTAGATTATTTTCAACACCCATTATAAGACACATTATAGGTTCTTGGGGCTCCTAACCTAACCTAGCTTTGATAACATTTTGAGCTACTACTCATGGACTAGTTAGGTTACCAAGATATGACCTTCTATTTGTTGTTAGAATGTGATCTATGACTAAGTATTAGAGGATCTTACTAACTTGGGTATCATGCTTTTATGTGTCTCTGACATGGCTCCTAGAAACTATATAAGGATCTTACTAGTCCTAGATCTATGCCTTGTCATTTTTATATGGTTCCTAGTGAGAATATATGAATCTTACTAGTTCTAAATGTCATAACTTTGTGTTTTGCATGCTCCATGTGTGTTACCAATGTTACTCATATTACTCACTTTGTACTTCCCTTTTATCTCAATATTGTAGATTGACAATATCATAAGTCTTGGGAGCTATCGCCTTTCCAAACTTGTATTCATCTTGACTCTTCAATATCTTGGTGAAAGAATATTTGGTTTCTCCATATTTTCCCAAGAGTACATGAGCATAATTTCATACTCTTGCTAAGAGGGGGCTAAATATTGCATCATAAGTTGTATCTCTTTATAAATATACAATAGGTTTGGACTCACTTTAGTGGTTGTGCCTTATTTATGCCTATTTGTACTTAGGTTTGAGAATGTTTCCATAAATTTGGTTCATTCCCTTATTCATGATGTTCCTCGTGGCTCAATTTTCTAGGACTGAGGTCTTGGGAACCCTTATTCATGGAAATTGGACCTAAAATTTGAAAGATGGATGTTGGATTCGCAAATAGTAGGAATTTCCTCTCCAAATTTATACTTTTCCAAAAGTTCAATTTGAAAAGGTGCAAGCTACATATAGATACAAGTCTATTTCTCAATCCAAACCCCTATCAACTCCAACCCACATCTACCAATTTTTCAATCAAGCAATTCAAGTCAATTGAGCATAGATCTATAATCAAGGAACAAGGCATTCAAAGACACAACTTTGTTACATCAATTATGATCAACTACATTATGTTTTTCCATGATGAAAGCATACACTAACATGTTCTATAAATATCAAGGCTTGTGTGGAACTTCATGCCAAGCATTTCAAAATTGAGGTATATTTGTCAATTTTTTATTTACATTTATGTTTGGAACATCTTAACACATACTGTAATATTATGAAGCTTCCTCTGCTAGATACCTCCCTAGAACTGGTTCAAGATGACTCTCATGCACATTTGTAAATGTGTAAGGAAACACAATAGACAAAAAAAAAGTAGAAAAGGAAGATGGTTTTCCAGCTAAAGACCTTAACATAAAACATGAAAAATTTAAGTAACTATCTGGAACTACCTCAGTGTTAGAGGGGGTGTGGTTGATAACTACAAAAATAGTTTGACAATGGCCTCTCCTACTCTATCTTCTAATGAGAACTGGAAACTCATCAATGCTACCTGCGAAAGGTTGATCCTTTAACCGATTAGCTCGTTCTTCATTGCGTATACATCCTAGTGCCATGGTAGGGGTAGGGTGGGAGAGAGAGAAAAGAGAAAGAGAGGTCGATTGCCCTCCGGGCCGTATAGAATTCATAGTAGCGAAAGTGAAAGACTAAACATAGACAACCGAGACATGGGGGCAACATTAAAAGACTTCCGATGATGTTGACCTAGGAACGACAAAGCATGAGTAGTTGTGAAATGCAATGGATAGCTCAAGCAATGGGTGGGATGCAAGCAATTCCTCATATATGCAAATCAATGAATGAAGGTGAAGATTCAACTACCTCGAACGATGAAGATTCTACCCAAGCAATTCCTCATATTATGCAAATATTATGCAAATATGAAATTCCTCATGCAAATATTATGCAAATCCGAAGATTCAATGAATGAAGGTGAAGATTCAAAAATTACTCATATTATGCAAATCTAAAATGAAGGTGAAGTTTCTACCTCGAATGGTGAGTGTGTGAAAGTACCTCGAATGGTGAGTGTGCATTTTGATCTTGACAGGGGTTGAGGTCGACGTGGAAGCTTGAGCGAGATTACAAATGCACAAATGACTTGCCCTTTTTAATTTATTTTTAAGTATAATGCTCGTTGTCGTCGAAATTTTGACGAACACGGGCACTTTTTTGAAAAAAATAAAAAAATTTCATTGCTAATGCCTTCTCCGTCGAAACCAAATGTGAAATTACCGTCGAAATTCTGATGAATTCAGACATTTCTTAAAAAAAATCAAATTTGGTCACAATATACCTTCTCCGTCGAAAACCTCTATCGGAATTATAGACCAAATGTATTAGTGAATTTTTTTTCTTGTGTGACTTTGTCACCTTATCATGTCAGTCTTTCTAGCCTTTCTTTCTTATCGAGAGATTGCCTGCATCTTTTTCCATCGATCTCTCGAGGGGGCATATCATTCCCGTCTTGGAGTAACTTTGTATCAATTTATCTTCTTTGAGCCAACACGATAGGCTACATTGTCTCAAAGAGGGGCAAAATGTAGACGCCTAAATTGTCCTCTTTAATTAATTAATAGACGCCTAAATTGTCCTCTTTAATTAATTAATTTTTTTTTTTTATTTAATTATTTTATCCTAAGTTGTATTAATTAAATAAATAAAGATTTATTTATTTAATTAATTTATCCTCTTCTATCTCTTTTTTAATTTAAATAAATATTTTATCTATTTAAAACTATCTTTCTCCTAAATTAAATAAATACTTTTATTTATTTAGTTGGTCCCACTTCTTCTATTAATTAAATAAATCTTTATTTAGTTAATTAATTCATTAGCTTTTTCCTCTATGACACATGTCACTTTTCTCTTAATCCTCCTCTACTTACCCCCTTCATTACTTTATTATTTCTTCTACCTACCCTTTAATCCTAGCCGACCATTTATTCTTTTCACTTCTTAATCTTATCCCTCCATTTCTAAAGTGTCTTCTATACAAGAGGATCATTCTCTCCTTCTTTCACAACCCCAATCAATCAATTATCTAATCAACACTTATGCAATCAAGCCTTCTCGCGATCAAGCGACTTCGACCACAATCCGTTCTTTGTTGAGCTCTTGTGCACCTCTAAAATCTGAGAGCAAATATATTAAACAAGATCAATGGAGATAGGAGACAATGGTGAGTGAAACCTACTTGGCATGTGAATGGTAATATTGTTCATTTTTTATTTTGCATGTTATTAAGTATCTTCATTGGTGTGTGGTGAGTGTTTGGTTGTGGAACTAGGGTTTTATTATGGTTGGATCTTTGAGGTTTAACAATAGTTTATCATCATCATTTTTCACTGTATACAATTATCATTACATCTCATCCATATCATGGCATTATCATCTAGTTGCATCTTGCATGATATAGACTTGTTAGTCCATCCATTAATCATTTTCATCCTTTCATCACCAATCAGGCATCATCCTCAACATTATAATCCTAATCCTTTGCATCCACAACATCTACTATAATCATTCATACATCATGCATGCATCATCTCACCCATTTTGAGAGCACATATGTGTTCTCTTGAACTTGCATGTCCTCTTGAGGGGGCATCCTCATCCCTCATCTCTCCTCATAGTCACTCTTTTGAATGACTGGGGCATCTTCCCTAATCTAACCATTTCTTCTAATCTTCGTGCTTTTAATTTTCTTTGAAATGATGCTACTTTGTAACACCATCTCAAAGAGGGGCAAAATGTCGACACCTAAAATTGATAACTTATGTTTGATCAATTTATTACCATTTTTCATCTATTACATCTATTTTTATATATTAAATAATTTATTATTATTTAATTAATCGTCTCTATTCCTTTATTTCTTAAATTAATTTACCTATTAAACAATACCCCTTAGACTCTCATCCATTAATTAAATAAATACCCTCGATTATTTATTTAAAACCTTCATCACCTATTTCCTCCAATTTTGAATTGAAATTAATTAAAAAATCCTATTTACCCTCGTCCACTTGCATCCTCCTACATCTCCCTCTTGCATCGTAATCTTAATCCCAATCTTCATAATCCCCTCCCTAATCATGTGCACACACTTAATCCTTGATTAAGTGAAAGTAAACTCCTCCCATCACATCAAGCACAAGGGCTTGTCCCCTCAAGTGCCTCAAAATGAATTTTTAAATCATTTATTTCTCATTAATCCTCCATCCTTGATCTTAATCAATCAATCTTGTCCATTCATCCAATTTCATCCCAAATTGTATCTATCAAATCCTTATCCATTTGGATCTTCTTCCTTCTTCTTCTTCTTCTTCCATCATCATCCATCCTCCTCATTCATCACACGATCTATCACTCTTTCTCACCCATTTTCCATTTGAGTGTCATTATGCTATTGAAATTTTGAGTGAGCACACATCCAACCAAATAATAACAGGCAAATCTACTCAATAAGGGGTTTGATATAATTGTTAAATATGCTCTTTTAAACTCTTTTAGCCTAATCTCGAGGTTGTTAATTTGTGTTTGAGTGTTTACATTGTTGTTTATGCTCTTTGAAACTCACATTTTGGCATACACAGTAATAAATGTCAATTCTCCCACAATAGCAAGGAGTTATTCCTCAACAAATTGATAGTAAAGGCTTAACTAAATAGAGTTGATGGTGTCATAATCCAAATCAAACTCTTACAACATCAAGAACTGTTATAGCTAAAAACATGTATAAACATGGCATAATAATTTATGAGTCATGATTAACAGTTTCCACAAGTTTCTCTATTGCTCCCCGACTTCAATAACTTCAAAACCACAACATTAACAAGAGGTGGAAGAGTACTAACTGAATTATAACTCATTCCTTAACTATTACTTCTAATCCTACTAGTTTTGTCTTAGTCAACTTCTGGTGAATATTGCTCCTTAACAATTGTAAATCAACTTAAACAATTTTTCATGTGGGTTGCTCCTTTTAATGTTACCAGATCATTTTGAAGATTTGAATTTTATTAAGAAATGAGGGAGATATGCTCATTTTATTGAAACTAAGTTTTTAACTTTTTTTTGCATGTCTAGTCAATAGCTACATGGTGACAATTGTCAACTTGTTCCTTCTTATTTCCAGCTGCATGAACGAATCAAATATCTCATAAACAATCCAAAATACTTTACATTTAATAGTAACCATTAATCATAATGACATTGATAAAACGAAGATTGTTAGTAATCAATATAAATCCACATTAAGCCCAACCATAAGCCTATGAATTTAACCATTTCACAACATATCAAGGAAGATTTAGCATATGAGAAGATATAGAAGATGGGAAAAAAAATGAACACTACTTCTCTTACGATGCTCTCAATACCATTTGATCTTTCTTGTCCTCCTCTTCATGACCTCATTGCTACAAGAGTGACAAATGAAGACTGTGAGATGGTTGTAGATAATGAATGTGGATTGCTCTCGCATTTGCATAACAAAGGATAGATGGATGGATGAAGATTTTGACATGGTAAGGGAGACGTGGATTATGAATAGATAGCTTATGCAATCAAATTGATAACATAAGAATGCAATGAAAGTGGATGATTTCATGAAGGGAGGAGACTCCAATTTATAGAAATTTGAATTGGAAATGAATGGTTGAGATCAAAAGAGGATGATGCACCAAGAATGAAGGTGAGGAGATGAGTTGGATAAATTAAATAGCCATGTGATGAGTGTCACAAGGGGTAGGCTTTGGGAAGAGGGAAAAGTGTGCTTACATATGTGCGAGAAAATCTTGGGAAGAGCACTTGTCATGGGGAAGAGGGCAAGGTTTTCTCACACACGTGTGAGAAAATCTTGAGAAGACCACGAGACTGACAATTGATAACACTTTTGGCAAAGTGTAAGGGATATAAGAAGGGGGATATGACATGTGGATTGAAAGGGAAAGGTGTAGGGTGGCTCCATGGGAAAGTGCATTCTCACACGTGTGAGCACCCATGGGTCAAAGGTGAGGTTGAGAGGTGGGGGTATCACATGTGGACTTGGGTAGGTGTGTAACATTTAAAAATAGAATAAATATTAACAAGGATTAAACTTTTCTTAATTATCTTAATGAAGGGTGTTAAGAGGTGGGTTTGTAGGAATCACCATATTAGTTTAATTAATTGTGAATTAATTTAACTAATTGGGATTAGGAGTGAGATTGAAATTTTTGCCTAAGGTTAAATTTTATTTATTGAAACAAATCAAACTTTAGAAGAATAAGATATATATAATTATTTAATAAATTAATTATATGGATGGAAGGCGGTATTAATTAATGTGATTTATATAATTTAGGAATAATAAAGGGCCAAAATTATGTTACATAGGGTAATTAATTAAATATTAATTTAAATAATTTCATGTGTCTACACATAATATATATTATTTAACATTGGAAGCTACTTTGGATACCGAATTTGTGACACAGTTCTTTTACATCCTGATTTTTAAAAGGTCTTTCATTGTTTGTGATAGTGGCCTTTGGAATTTCGTACCGACAGATGAGGTAGTTTAGGATAAACTTTGTTATATGTGTGCCTGTGGTATAAGTAAGTTGAATTGCTTCCACCCACTTTGAAATATTTAGTTGCGATGATGATGAACGTGTCGTTGTTAGCAGAAGTGGGCTAGATTTTGTCAATGAGGTTGAGCCCCCACTAGGAAAAGTGCCAAGGTGTGACAAATGACTGCAATGCTTGAGATGGTGTCAGCATGCTTCTGACAGGGTATGCATTTATTTACATAGTGATAGGCCTCTTGTTCCATAGTAGGCCAATAGTAATCCATTATGAGGATCTTTTAAGCCAATGCGAGGTCACTTGCTATGCAATCTTTGTGTGGGGTAACGAACAAGATTCATGCTCTTGATCCCCGTTGTGTGAAGGAACCATCAAAATATAGCTTCCATGGAGTGGTCTGTGTGATTGTCACTATAGCATCATCTGGGAATTTGGTGACGAGAGGATGCTCTGTTGTTAGGGGTGCTTTTTCTAGCTGATATGAAATTACTTGTCCCTTTATAGAATTTATGTCCACATATTCAATATCAAATTCACTCAGTGTCATGACCCATTTAGCCATTCTATGTTGGCATTGTTTTGTCATTGATGTCAACCGGTATGGGATAATCACTGGTAGATGAGATGTATGTGCAACACTGATATGAAGGAGTATAGTATGTGATAGCTTGGATATCACCTTATGTTGTAGAACACCGGTAAAGGTAAAGAAGACGATCACAAAGGTCATTAGTACACAAGTTAGCACCTGACTTGTGTGATGAGATGGAGAAGTGTCTTGAGCAGTTGCTTGTGATGAAGAGGAAGAATGTTATCTGAACACTGAAAGAGAACAACAGGACTCCCATCGGGTGAAGAAGTAGTCATCATGCAAAGCAATGACTGACAGTAAATGTGCTCACATCAAACCACTTGAAGAGCTTTGCGGGATGCAGAAGACAAGGTGATTACCTCATCAAGCAAGTGGAGCTTATCTCCTATCATGCATTGAGTGCATCATAGTTTGGAGAGATAAGAGTGAAGAGGTAAAGGTAAACACTTGAAGGACTACATCGAATCTACCGGTGAATTGAAGGAATGCCCTAAGTGCATGAGATTAGGGTTATGCACCAAACTAGAAGAGAAGGCATGATGCCAATACAGAGGAAGTATGAAGTGTTTGTCATCTTGATAAACCAATTGTGATACGGTCAAAGATAATCAAGGAAAAGACAAGGCTGAGTAGATGCAAACAGAGGAATCTGACCTGACTGAAAGAAGATGGAGCCTTGAGAAGAATGATGACATGGTGTCATCAAGAGTGGTAACCGGTATGTAAGTCTATTGATTATATAAGCAAGGTGTAGTTGTAGAAGACCTCCCCGTTGTGGGAATGAGCATGCTTAGGACTTACCAGTCTAGAGACCGGTTTGAGAGTTCCATCAACAGTTCAAGATGAGAGCAGATATGATAAGGTAACTGGTAAAATGGTTGAGACCAGAAGGGTTAGCAAACCGGCAAAAGTAAGGAACCGGTAGGGTGGTTGGTCGATGATCTTACTTGGACCGACTTGAAGTGCCAAGCTGGCAGATAGTCGACATGAAGTCAACATGGCAAACCCGCGTTTGGATAAAGATAGAATGTGCACCGACAGGGTTGTTGCAGGGTTGGTTAGCTTTAATGAAAAGTCACCCAAATCACGGGACATGTCACAGAGCTATTGCAGGGGTTTGAGGCTCGAGGTCTGGAAGACAACTACGAGCCAGCTACGAGAGATTGAGAAGATCGAGGCGATAAAGGAAACAACACGAAAGATCTTTTGTGATTGACCAAGAGATTAGCTATGAGGGTAAAAAGCAAATCGTCAGGAATGAAAGGCGTGATCAAGGAGATGCGACTATGGTGGAGATGTGCATTAAGATGTCAGAAAGATTAGATTGTGCAAGATTTGATTGGATTTGGTTTGCTTCGAAGATGGTGAGGAAACCCTAATCGCCTGAACTTTGAATTGGCTTTTGGCGGGAAATCTGGGCTATAAGTAAAAAGGCCAAAGAGATTGGGAGGTGGTGTTGAATAGAGGAATATTGTGTGATTGTGAAGTTGAAGACTTCTGCAGGTGAGAACAAATCAGTCAAGTGCTCAACGAACATTTGTGAAAAGAGTGGAAGTGAGAGAGAACCGGGTTGAAGGAAAGAATCGGTAGTGTTCATACTGGCAGAGAAGAAATGAAGGAGGCTAAAGAGAGGTAAACTGATAGTTCTTATCAGCAGAGAAGTAGCAATTGAAGAGCAGCAGAAGAGTGAGTTGATGCAGTAGAGAAAGTATCTCACCTGCTGAGTAAGGCATTTAAAAAGGTTGCAAGATTCACTTGTAACGAGATAACTACTTATGTATTAGATGTTTTTATTGTGAACATTGAGTTGTAGCTCGGTGTAGGGGTTGTAGCTCCTTGGGTTGGTGCCCTAAAGTCAGGGGTTGATGCTCCTTTGGGTTCTAGCCCATAAATCAGGTAGGGGTTGGTGCTCCTTTGGGTTCTAGCCCATAAATCAGGTAGCGGTTGGTGCTCCTTGGGTTGGTGCCCTAAACTTTGTAACTATGTTTTACCGTGAGGTTGGATTGGAGCAGTAGACTCCAACAACATTGCTCACCGAGGTTTTCCCCATCTTGGGTTTTCCTTGCATATGTTGGTGTTATGTGATGTCTCCTTGTGTGTGTGTGCATTTGAGTTAGTCTCTTTAGTAACCGGTAAGTCTGCATTGTGTTTGATTCACAAACCGGTATTGCTCACAAAGGAGAGCAGAAAGGAAAAGTTTTGAGAACCACCAATTCACCCCCTCCCCCTCTCAGTGGTGCATTTTATCTAACATTCTACCCGTAAGAGTTGCCTTTGATAGGAGGTACTTCAAGGGATCAATTTTACCAATGACCATAGATTTTTGATTAAGCATGTAGTGTCTAAGCTTTCGAGTGTTGAAGACGTTAGCTAGACAAGCCCATTCAATGGATGTGTGGTTAAGATCATGACTCACTAAGGTGTAACTAATGTAGTAGACAACATGTTCTTTACCTTGATCGTTAGCCTATGCTAAAAGTGTCCCAATGTGATTGTTGTTGCTAATATGTATAGGAGGAGAAGTCTATCTAGAACAGGAGGCATGAGATCCAGTGGAGAAACGAGGTATTATTTGAGTATATCAAATCTTTTTTAGCATAAGCAGTCCTAGTGAAACTTTGTGTCTTTGCGAAGTAGATGAGCAAATGGGTGATATTTGTTAGCAAGTTGAGTAATGGATTTCCTGATAGTCTGAAGCTTATCTTGGAGACTGTGTAATTTCTTAAGGGTCTTGGGAGGAGGCATTTCCATAATGGCCTTAAATTTTGCAGGGTCAACCTCTATGCCTCTTTTGGACACAATGAAACTAAGAATTTTCCCTAAAGTAACTCCAAAGCCACACTTTTTAGGGTTGATAGAAGTTTATACTTTTCTAGGTGCTCAAATATTTTTGTAAACACTAAAATGTGTCCTTCTCTTGTATTTGATTTGCCAAGGAGATCATCTACATAGTCCTCCATAATGTCATGGAGGAGGTCATAGAATATTATTGTCATAGCCCTTTGATAAGTTGCACTAGCAGTCTTCAACCCAAAATGCATCACCTGGTAACAAAAGGTTCCCCATGGAGAAGTGAAAATAATTTCATGTTGGTCTTTGACCACGATATTGATTTGGTATCATGAAAAATCCATCCATTAAGGAGAGCATATCATGTCCTGTTGTGAGATCAACTATCATATGAATGTTTGGTAGAGGAAAGTCATCCTTAGGACATGCCTTATTGAGTTCTCTGAAATTATTACATATGTAGATGCCCCTAGATGTATTGTCAACTAGTACTATATTGGAGACCCATTTTAGATAGTCAATAGGACAGATGAATCCCACATCTTTACATTTTCTTTAGCTCTGCTTTGACCAATAAGACAATTTGGGGATGCATCTTTCTCAGTTTTTGCTTGACGAACTTAGCATCCAAACGAACAACAAGGTGGTGTACTACTAGCTCTGGGTCCAATCCTAGCATTTCTGCATATGACCAGGAGAACTTCTGTTATGTGTTTTGAAGGCTATGGTGTTTTGTTGCTCTTGATCATTCAGTGTTTTTTCCATGAATGTGTTCTTGGGATTTTCAGGAGTGCCAAGGTTGACTTCATCAATTTATGCTATCAACGTGGATGGTGGATTGGGAAGAAGTACCATGAGCTACAATTCAATTTCCTCACCCTCTAACACCTTTTTCAGGTTTTCACCAGAGTCCATATGTCTTTTCTTTTTACTTTTTTTGTGGTCCAAAGGTGCCTCATGGAGGTTTTCACCAAGCGACTCTTGATTTTTATCATTATTTTCACTTTTACAACTAAGCGAATTGACTTGACTGTTGAAGTATGCAATCCTTGTGTAGTTGTATGCCACAAACCTCAATATGATCTTCCAGGTTTCACATCTCTAAAAGTGTTAAGATGAAATTATCATCTGCGCATATGTCATTAGTCAGAGGTCCTTGTTTGTCCCAATCTATAAGTTTAGGGTAACACAAGAGGGAGGTTGTTGAGGATATATGGGGTTATGGTCATGATACATGTTTCAAAGAAAAAGTCATCGAGGTACTTGTAAGGCACCTTGTAGAACTCCTCTTCATCGGAGTTGTCGACATTAGAAGGTTGGGTTGTTTGAACACCAACGATAATAACCTTATGTATGGGAGAGTAAGGATACTTCTCTCTAGGAATATATGCTAGATCATCATCTTCTTCTTGATATAACTAGAAGGTTACATCAGTTTCCATGTTTTCTTTGTCTAAAGGACCCCATTGCTGGAATCTCCTCTTTTTGCACTGAATGGTAGGTTTCTTGAAAAGCTTAATTTCCTTAGGTCTACATATGATTTAGGAGATGTAGGGAGGTGCCCCACATAAAGTGCATTTTCTAAACTATATTCTCCATAGCCTTTGTCAATTATCTTGTCCTTGATCTTGGGTGGAGTAGGATTTGAGGTGGAAGGATCAATGGGAGGAGTGGTGGATGATGTGGAAGCAAGAAAATTAAGTGGGCAATGGTGGATGTGTTTCCCCTCCAGGATCTTGCAATATTGAAAGGGTTGGGAATTAGTAGTGATGGTGACTTCTCGACCATTGTAGGGAAACTTTAAGCATTAATGGTATGTGGAGGGGACGACTTGAATGACATGGATCCATGGATGATTGAGAAGGATGTTGTATCGGAGATCAAGGTCCAAGACTTGACATGTTGTGTCGAACATGGCTAGGCAAACTTGAAGTAGAAGCTTAATGATTCCTTTAGAAACTCTTTCAACATCATCATATGCCTTGATAGTAATTTTTCCTGTAGGATCCACAAGGTCTTTGGAGAATCCCAACTGCTAGATTAACTTATACATACATAGGTTTAAACTAGATCCACCATCTATAAGGATACTTATCACATTCTCGCCCACCCTTCATTCCATTCACTCACGTTCCCTCTCATCCAATCATCTCATTCCTCATCATAGCTTCATTTCCCTCATGTCTTATTGATTTACGTAGGTACTCTCTACCCTATTCTCACACTTTTATCACACACTACTTTCACCCTATCATCACCTCATTTCGCATGAGATGACGAGCTAATACATTGCTGCGAATAAGGATATTCCCATCAAATTGAGCTTCCCCCCATTACATTGAGCTTCCCACCCATTTGAGCTTATCTCAACTTGCACGTAATCTAAACACCTATCCAAAATGTATTGACCAAATCCTAGTAGAGATCCTCTTGACTAACATCTTTCCCAGTTAGTTTATTTTTTGCCTCCCATCAATCTATCCCATCATCATGCTCATCAGGATGCATCCTTCCCATGTCTGGCAACCGATCCAAATCCATGCCCTCCTCTTCGCAAGAGATGTTTGTTGGCCAACTAAGTCGTTTGTTTGAATGATCTTTTTGCTTTGATTTTATTTTTTGTCCTAGGCCTATGCCTATTCATGGCTACCTTGATCATTCCATATCTTTGTATGTCTGGGTCGGTGTACATTGGGACATAGTTTTTATGGTATGACATGTTTGATGGTTTCTCGTGTCTAATCCAACAAGCATTGCATTCACTTTGAGTATGCTAGTATAGTTGCGTGGCCCACACTCTACATATCCGAATCAAGTCCCTATAAAGAACATGTGCACGAGGATGCCATCCAACTCATATATCTTATATATTTGATCATAGTGCAATGCACACTTGCATACATTGAGATAACCTATTGTCTGAGAGTCTAGTCCACAAATGAGATCTTCATAACATCTTGATTCCTATAATCATTAATATCGATGATCCTTTGCAATATAAAACCTAGGATTTCTCTCCACATAATGCATAACAACAATCCCATTCTCTTTATTCATAAACCTTCCATTCAACCCATTATATCTTCTTTCATTACGTCTCTCCTTTTCCCCTAAGGCTCCAGTTTATTCACACCTTCCTCATACCTACACTTTTGCCTTTCATCCTATATTCCTCCTATCCATTTTGAGAGCACACCCGTGTTCTTAGAACCCGCATGTCCTCTCAAGGGGGCATACCACTACCTCCTTGTCATCCTTTCTCAACCCACCAATGATTAAGGCATCGTGCTACTAGTCCTTATCTTTGTCTATCCACTATATTTTATTCTTCTCTGATATAACATAACTTCATGATGCTATATCAAAGAGGGGCAAAATGTAGACACATAAAATTAATTAAATTAATATTACCCTGCGTCGCATAATTAATTTCATTAATCATATTAGCCCTTTATTATCCCTAAATTAATTAAATCACATTTAATTAATTACCCCTTTCCATCCATTGAATTAATTATATGGATGGAAGGGGGTAATTTTTTTTTTTGATCGGTAAGGGGTTGAAGCTGTAAATGCTTTTGACTGGAGCTATGAACCAGCAAGGTCACATTTTTGAGGGACCTCATCCTCAAAGTTGTTTGGCATTAATGCCCTTATATCTCCTTTTTTCCATCCTCCACTCCTTATCTCTCCTTCATCTTCATCTCTCCGCTTCGCTCCTTATCTCTCCACTTTGCTCCTTATCTCTTCGAACTGTGGTTGCTGTATCAATATGACTTGCAACTAAATGTTGCACTGCAGGGTCATCCCCAGATGGAAGGGGGTAATTAATTAAATGTGATTTAATTAATTCAGGGATAATAAAGGGCTTTAACAAGATTAATGAATTAATTATGCGACATGGGATAATTAATTAAATATTAATTTAATTAATTTTATGTGTCTACACATAATATACATTATTTAACATTGACTAGGTAAACATACAAATCGAAATCAATAATCATATGTCAAAGTTAATGCTTCATATGATCAAGGTAATGTTTGGAAACATATTGGATTGACATTATAAACATGGATAAAATTTCATAAATCATGAAATAAATAGGACAATTTATAAGCTCATTAATAGGGATTGCATGTAAGGATGACACAAGTGGAGCACATAAAGCCTCAAAATATGATCGCTTGTTCTACCTAGGGGAACACCAATCGCCATTGAAAGGCATCGTCGATTCTCCCCCATTGTCAAGAAATTTGTTTTTCATATCAGCCCTAGCTTTTGAAAACTCCTACAAAGACGACATTGCTGCTCTATGATAGATAGTATTTTAACAAATTTTTTTTTTTTTAATTTATATATATAGACATATTTTAATCACATTTAAAAATTATTTTATTTTATCTTAACAATAATTTTTTCACTTTTATATTTAAAAAAAATAAAAAATATAATTGATATTTCTTTGGTTTTTTTTAACCTTCTAGAAATATCATTTCCCGAGTACTATTCATTCAGTATTGCCATCAATTCTATGTATTACGACCATTAGATGGAGGTCCACTCGAGACTTTAGCCTCCTCACGTTAAAAACCTTCTCTTCTATTCTATTCCATTCTTCAATAGAAATAATTGTATACGTGGCTTGCATCGGAGGCACCCTTAGAAGACAAGATAGCGACCTTTAATCATCCGGCACGCAAGAAAATCCAAGTAGACATAGGCCATGGGTCTTTTCGAACGATTAAGGGTTAGTTCAGAGGATATGGTAATAACAATTTAATTGATGCAGTGATTGCTTGTGCTTAATATGCGCACAAGATAGACCTGGCCCAAAGCGGGAAAATCAGATTGGGTATTTGTAACCCTTTTCCCAAGTGCGAAAGAAGATCAGGGCAAAGAAGGCTGGCGTATTAAGGTAATCTTCAAATTCTGCCTGCGTTTCCAAATTCACATCAATATTCATTGTTTGATCACGGCATTTACGAATTTCTCTATCTCTGTTGCGAATTTTGCCTTTTCTTTTGTTTTCTGTCTTATCTGTTTAATGCCTGTGTACTTAGGGTTTCCCCCAAAAAAACCCCAAAATTTTAAAGCCCGTTTTCGTTAATTTTTCAATTCCATTCTAAAATATTCTCAAATTGTCCCGTAATGTGTACACATTTCTTCGAAATTACTGTGAATGTAAAGCTCAGAATGGTATGACTGTCGAGCGACACGAACGGTAGGACAGATAGGATTGATATTCAAACCAGAGAGGGGTATGACTGTCGAACGACACGAGCAGTAGGACAGATAAGGCTGACATTAGACATGACAACAAATGGAATGAAGGGAACCTAAAATAGTCCCAGCCACAATAAATAGAGCATACTGGTGCGAAATAGACGGAGGGGTTGGTTGTATTTGGGTTTTTTGTTAAAGAGCAAAGGTCTGGGATTATGCCATGGTTAAGGGCAAGGCTGTGGTTCCATGGAAGATGCGCTATCTAAAGTTTCTCAGTGCTTCCTGAGAAAGTTTAGGAGTTTTTTATAATCAGGTTTTCCCATGGATTTTATAGGAGCTGCTAATGTGCAAAATTTAGCTGAGAAGTTATAGGAAATCTTTTCCCTTTCATGATTTGCTTAAAAATTACAATATTTAAAAGCAAAAATTTATCCCTCCAAAGTTTACTCCAGAATCCGCTTGCAAGATTTAAATACTTCAGATGCCTCTAATGATGCCAAGTGGCTCAAGACCTCTAAACCGGTGTGGAGAATTTCCAGCTCCACCCCAAGGCAGCCACTGAAAGTTTGAGGGAAGAAAACTAGGGGATTGAATTTTTCAGGATATTAAGTCCTGTAGCAGCTGTTTCTTCATTACATGAGATTTGCCTGTCTATAATTTTGAAACCTAAAGCCCTCTACGTAGGACTCATCCTAAGGTTTTTTTAATTGATGCATGTACCACGGATTGTTAGTTTTCTTTTTAATCAAATTGTAATTTTAACTTTGGTTTATCTTTTGTTCAGTTCTACACATCCTTGACTAGCAGGGTTAAGATTGGGCAGTATTGTTTAGTTTTGGTAGATTAGTGTGCTAATATGATTGAGTGATGCCACAAATGCAATGGGCATGCTGCCCCTTTCACGTTTAATAGCCCACCATGTTTCATATTTTAGTAGCTACTGTCATTTATATATTCTCTTAAGTATTCATTTTACATGCAACATATAAAATAAAATATTATGTTAACGATGTTAAAGATATGTTATTTTTATTACTATCAATATCGTACACACAATAAGCACATACATATATAGATACATAAATACATTCATCCATGTTACTATAAATGAGAAATGTGATGACATCAACAACATAATGGAAGAAGGAATATAAAGAGATTATTAGAATATTTAATTATATTTTAGTCACCTATATTTAGTTCCTTGTTTAATGGTCATTTAGCTTTTTAGTTAATTAACTTTTAAACTTTATTTAGCATTTAGCTTTTTCTTTTTAGTTAATTAGCTTTTAAGCTTTATTTAGCATTTAGCTTTTTCTTTTTAGTTAATTAGCTTTTAAGCTTTATTTAGCATTTAGCTTTTTCTTTTTAGTTAATTAGCTTTTAAGCTTAATTTAGCTTTTAGCTCTTTAATCTTTTACTTTAATGTTATGTTCTAATTATAAAACATCGTCTTGTAACCTCTATATATACGTGTATATCTTTCTATGTAATCATCCGATTATTGAATCATTCATTCAATTAATTTTTCATGGTATCAAAGCATGGAAATTAATAATTTCGAAATTTTTTGTTATTAAAATTTTTCGAAGTTTTTTATTGAAGAGATTTTTTTTTAAAACTATTTTTTTAAAAAAAGAGCAGATTTTTTTTCTCTTCCTGGGCAGATTTTTTTTTTGCATATTGAAAATTTTCTTAGGGTTTTTGCAATTTTCGACTAGGGTTTTGACCCTTCAATTCAAGTCGAAATTTTATTCTGGTTGCAGATTCTTGGTGGGTTTTTTGAGAACTCAATTGGGTCATCGTCAAATTTTTTTGGGTGCATCGTTGTCCGTGCCTTGATTTTTGAGCTGTCGGATTTGCATTTTGTTTTTAGATTCTTGGTGGGTTTTTCGAGAGCTTTTTTGGGTTGGTCTCAGATTTTTTTGGGTGCCTCGTTTTCCACACCTCAAATTTTGTGCTAGCAAATTTGCCTTGGAATTTAAAAACATTTCACAATTTCTGCTATTTCTGTGGACGTTGGGATTTTTGCTGTTTTTTTTGGGCACCATTTATGCTGTATTAAGTGTGCAGAAAATTTTAATTTTTGGGTTTCTTCCAAACCTCGAAATTTGTGCCAGAATTCTCCTATAGGGTTTCAGTTTTTTCAGCAGCTGCTTCTATTCTGATTTTTTAAAAAATCAGATTCTTTTGTCTCTTGCTTTCACTCAGTTGACCTTGATCAACCTCGATTTTTCGTGATGGCATCATTAACCAACATCATGTTGGAACATAGTCAGAAGTTCAACGGCCGCAACTACAACACTTGGAAACAATGTATGCTTACCATCTTTGAGTATCGTTGCCTTGATCAACTTGTTTTGGGCAAGGAATCGCGTCCTACAACAGCAGGTGAAGATCAAGACAAACATGATGTGAAGAATCGAGAGGCTGTCATGCTTATCAAACTCTTCGTTACAGATGATCAACTCCCACAGGTGCCTTAAGGTAAAACAACAAAAGAGATCTGGGATCTTTTGAAGGATCTTCATGAAACGTTCGACAAGAGCCGAGCTTTTTTTTTGAAGAATATGCTGTTTTCTATCATGATGGATGAGAAGTCGTCTATCCAGGCACATCTTACGAAGATCAAGGACATCCGTGATCAGTTAGAAGCTATAGGCTGAACCATGGTGGAAGAGGATATGGTAGTGATCACGCTGAAAAGCCTTCCCAGATCCTATGAGCATTTCATTGATACGCTCAATATCTCCTCTACTAGTGTTGATTTGAAGTTTCCTGATCTTTGCAACAAGCTGCTACAATAGGATCGATGGAAGCAGTAGTTTGGAAGCAGCGTTAGTTCATCCACTGAACAGGGTTTCACAGCCTCAGCTTTGCATAAGTACAAGGCTAAAGCTTCGCCCTTCTAGCAGAAAGGACAAGGTCAAGGTCAACCTCAGTAGTCTTCCAAAAAGAAGAGCTTATAGTGTTCCTACTGTTATATGTATGGCCATTTGGTGAAAGATTGTCAGAAATTGATAGCATCCCAACAATCCAAACAGGGAGGGTCCAAGCAGAAAGCCAATTCTGCCACACATCCTGATCAAAAGGAATCTGCCTTCTATGCGTTCATGGCCCAAACCTCCTCTGGTGATGTTTAATCATCAGCCTGGTACATTGACTCTGGAGCCTCTCGACATTTCACACATCGTCGGGATTGGTTTACAGAGTACATGTCTTTCACTGATTCAGTGATCTTTGGTGGAGGCGAAGAGTATACTGTTGTTGGCAAGGGCAATGTTCAGATTTCATCTGGTGGGAGGGATTTAATATTCCTCAATGTATACTTTGTACCTGTTATGAAGCTCAATCTACTGTCAATCAGTCAGATTATGCAACATTCACCACAGTTGGATGTCATCTTCGGGTTGCACAAGTGCAGCATTGTTGACAGGGAGACTCGCACTACAGTTGCAGTTGGTATTGAGAATCATGGTCTTTATAGACTTGTTGATTCTACTGGTTCTTAGGAGCTCGCCATGGCAACTAGGAGTACTTCCATCAACACTTTTGGCATCAGTGATATGGGCATCTCAATGTCCACTATCTCTCTCAGTTGGTTTGAGAGGATCTAGTCGTAGGATTACCTGAGATTCAAACTCAGAATCATGGAGTTTGCGGAGCGTGTCAAGCTGGAAAGCAGCATAGGACTCCATTTTTAGATGGAGACGCTTGGAGAGCATCCAAGGTCTTGCAACTCGTTCATGCAGACATTTGTGGTCCCACGAACACTCCATCAGTCACTGGATGCAGGTATTTTCTATTATTTGTTGATGATTTCAGCATACGCATGTGGGTTTATTTTCTTAAGCATAAATCAAAGGTGTTCACCATGTTTCAAATGTTTAAGGCCTTAGTGGAAAAAGAGTCTAGTTGTCAGATAGTCACTCTTTGGTCCGACAATGGAGGGGAATTGTGTTCTACAGAGTTCGCCAACTTTTGTGCATCACATGGCATTAAGCATCAACTTACCACACTTTACACCCCACAGTAGAATGGTGTTGTTGAGCTCAGGAACCGTACAATCACTAAGATGGCTTGGTCTATGTTGGAGCATAGAAATGTTCCAAAACACTTTTGGGCAGAAGCGGTCTTCACTGCAGTCTACCTTCTAAACCGGTCTCCCACAAAGGCCGTTAAGAAGATGCCTCCAGAGGAAGCTTGGTCTGGCAGGAAGCCCAAAATCAGTCATTTGAAAGTTTTTGGCTCTACAACTTATGTTTGGATTCCAGATGCCATGTGTACCAAACTGGATCCAAAGAGTCAGAAATTGATTTTCATCGGCTACAGTGACAACCACAAGGCATATCGGCTGGTTGATATAGACACTAATCACCTCATATTCAATCAAGATGTAGTATTTGATGAAGAAAGAGGGCCTTTTCAGCCTTCCTCTCCTGATTTGAGCACTGAGGATCACCCTACAAAGGCTTTAAGTATGGGTGTTCGTCTTCCCTTAGCTCCACCTGATGGGAGGGATCTAGTTGACTTTGAAGTTGTGGGGTCTCCCAGGCATGACATTGCACCCCTTGACTTTTCTCAAGATCTCCTCGATCCACATCCAGAGGAGCTTGCTCCAGATATTACAGGCACTCTTCATCCTGCAGCAGATGTTGGTACTTCTACTCTTTGGCCTAAGTGGTGGGCCAAGACCATTGGTGATCTTCATGATGATGAGCTCATTGAGGGTAGATTAGTTAGAGGTAAGAGCAAGCAACACATAGTTAATTTTGCTCTTATGACCAACATTCACAGTATTTATGAGCCTCAAACATATACAGAGGCTAAAGGTGTACCTGAATGGGAAAAGGCTATGGCAGCGGAGCAACATAGTCTTCTGAAAAACAACACTTGGGTATTGTCCGATCTTCCTCCAGGAAAGAAGCCCATTGGCTGCAAATGGGTGTTTAAAGTCAAGTATAAAGCTGATGGGAGCCTTGATAAGTACAAGGCTCGGTTGGTGGCAAAAGGGTTTTCACAGAAAGAGGGCATCGACTATGAGGAGACATTTGCTCCCACAACCAAGATGAGTACCATTAGGCTTTTCCTCGCTCTCTCAGCTCAATTGGATGGAAAGTCCATCAAATGGATGTCAAGAGTGCCTTTCTCAATGGTGATTTGCAGGAAGAAGTCTACATGACGCAGCCTCCAGGTTTCAAGGTTGTCGGTAAGGAACACCAGGTATGTAGACTAGTCAAAGCACTCTATGGCCTCAAACAAGCTCCTCGTGCATGGTACATCAAAATTGATAAGTACTTGATTGATCAAGGCTTTCAGAGGAGTCCTTCAGATCCCAATTTGTATGTCAAACATACTAGTGATGATATTCTATTTCTAGTAGTCTATGTTGATGATCTCATAATTACTGGCAATGCAGCACATCTGATCATGTAGGTCAAACAAAATTTGTGTCAGCATTTTGATATGATAGATTTGGGACTTCTCCATTATTGTCTCCGTGTAGAAGTTTGGCAGACTGATAGCCACATATTCATTTCTCAGTCAAAGTATGCCAAGAGCCTACTAGATAAGTTTCGAATGCAAGATTGTAAACTTGCATCTACACCTATGGAGATAGGGCTCAAATTATTAGCCAAATTAGATTCACGTGTAGTGGATGAGTCTTCATTCAGGCAACTAGTGGGCAGCCTCATCTAGCTCACAGCCACTAGACCTGACATCAGTTATGCTGTGAGCTATATTTCTCGCTTCATGTCAGCCCCAAAAGTTGAACATTGGGTTGCAGCGAAGTGTTTGCTTAGATATGTGAAGGGCACTCTTGATTTTGGCTTTCAGTACAGCAGAAGCAAAGATCCTAGGCTGGTTGGTTTTACAGACTCAGATTGGACAGGTTGTGTTGATGATAGAAAGTCAACTTTTGGGTATGTTTTCAGCTTGGGTACAGGTGCAGTCACATGGACTAGCAAGAAGCAACAGGCAATAGCTCTTTCCTCGACCGAAGCAGAGTATCGGGGAACTGTTAAGGGAGCATGTGAAGCAATTTGACTACGTAGGATGCTTGCAGACATGCAAATGTCTCAATCAGGACCTACTCCCTTGTTTTGTGATAATCAAGGGGTTCTCAAATTAGCCAAAAATCCAGTCTTCCATGAGCGGACAAAGCATGTGGAGCTTCATTGTCATTTCATCCGCTAGCATGTTGAAGATGGATCAGTGATACTGCAGTACATTCCTACAAAAGATCAGACTGTAGATATCCTCACCAAGTCCTTGAGCCCGACAAAATTTCTCAAATTTAGAGGGCAGCTTGGTGTGATAGATAGCATGACCATTAAGGGAGTGTATTAGAATATTTAATTATATTTTAGTCACCTATATTTAGTTCCTTGTTTAATGGTCGTTTAGCTTTTTAATTAATTAGCTTTTAAGCTTTATTTAGCATTTAGCTTTTTCTTTTTAGTTAATTAGCTTTTAAGCTTTATTTAGCATTTAGCTTTTTCTTTTTAGTTAATTTGCTTTTAAGCTTAATTTAGCTTTTAGCTCTTTAATCTTTTACTTAAATGTTATGTTCTAATTATAGAACATCGTCTTGTAACCTCTATATATACGTGTGTATATCTTTCAATGTAATCATCCGATTATTGAATCATTCATTCAATTTATTTTTCAGAGATTACATGTAAGATGCATACATATATACCATGTTACCAGTTTGTTGGCTTGGAGGCCCAAATCTAGGTCTGGTTTGGGTAGTTTTGGTTGCGAGTATGTTTTGGGTCCTATAAAACAAGGTTGAATCATATTTGATGAACTTAATGAATCCAAATAGAAATAATGGCATTTTAAAAACTTTTTGTGCATTTTTAAAACTGTCTTGGCCATTTTTTAAATTTCCAAACATTTGCATTGGAATTGTGGAATGGTTGAATGGATTAGCAATGATGAAGGAGCTAGGAGATAGAAGTAGGAGAGAGACAATGAATCATGCCCTTACTTTAGATATTTTAAGTTATAGTTTTAACTTTAGATTAATAATTGGAGAGAAGAAGAAGAGGAGTGGACTAGAGAGAATGGGTAGCTGACTGAGTATGGAGTCTTTAGTAGGGAGATATTTAGAGGGTGGAGAGATGTTGAGAAGGTATTGACATTGGATTAAGGGAAGTTGCCATTATTTTAGTATATAAGGGCATCATTTTGCAGATCAGTGGATAGTAGGGTGTGCATGTTTACAATAAACACCAGCATATTTGGATGGGGACATTTAATTAGGATGATGACACCATGAGACATACGAACTGCCTACACCAATTCTCCAATCCATTGCAAACACTGATCTAAAGGTGTGGATTATGAGTCACCACTCTAAAGAACTAGTTGACATGTTGCATAAGTACAATTAGAACAAAGATATAGTTGAAGGTTATATTTTATTAATATTTATCATATTGAATGTTTTTTATTTTATAAATGTAAATGTTTTTTTATTTTTATTTATTCTATTGATGAGATAAAACTGTAATGTACCTTTCCTAATTTGCCCTAGAATTTGCCCTAAAATCACAATTGTAACAAATTAGGGTTAGGGTTACATCTCATCAAAATATTTCTCAGATAATGCGATCTTGAATTTGCATCCTGCAATCACAACATGACAACATATGTATACATACATACAATCTATATATATATATACTTAATTTTTAGGGTTAGGAAAATCAATCATAACCCTCTTGCTTGCTTGGTGGCTTGCACTTGCTTTCCCCATTCATGTCTCATCTTCCTAAAGACGCATGCCCTCTTGCAGGATCGGGGGGAGGTTGTAAGGGGGTTACTTGACTTTGTAAGTGCCCTCTTTGTCCTCTAGGCCACAATGGTCCTACTAGGATGGCCTCCTTACAAGCTCGCTTGTCAACCATCTCTTACTCCTCAAGCCTTCTCCCACAAGAGGGATTTTAAACGAGTATATCTATCCTATATTCTTTTGTAGGAATATATACTTAAACATTACTTGTTAATGTTATAGCGTCGGGAGATATTTATTTCTTCCTAACTCATTTGTATTTTTTCCCTTAGTAAATATTTCTCAAGGTAGGTCGGCCTTGACATATGAATAATATTTTTCATTTTTATTATTTTCTAGGGGCTGACCTAGAAATGTAGCCGCCTAGACTTATATATAAGCAAGGAGAGGTTAGTTCATTTAACCATCTCGATTCATTCATTCTCCAATTCATATTTTCAGCAGAGGATTCACACTTAAGCAGTAGGTTCGAATTCTAAGAGCAGCAGTTTCGCTTCAAGGAAAGATGTCATTATTGTGTGTATCCAAGGAGATCGCACTATCTCCAAGTGCATACATAGTGTATGATATTTTGCCTTGTGTACGGCCTGATCTGTAAGCAGATTTCTGCTCTTGTTCTTCAAATATATAAGATATATTTTTGCTGGGTTTTTCTCCCTCGAGAAGGAGGGTTTTCCCAGGGTATCTGCTATGTTCCTTGCTCTATGTGCTGTTGTATTTCTGCTTACTTCATTTCTGATTCTAAAACTAACATGGTATCAGAGCAGGTCTAAGAAAAGATCTGATCAGATTTGTTTAAGCAGTCAAGTAAACTTTTCATCTAGGGCAGATCTTGAAGGCAAAGTAGTGCTGATCTAAGGTTGCAAATTATTTCAGACTTAAGGGCAGATCTTTGAAGGAGAATTTGTGCGGAAAAAGAAGATGGTGAACGGTGTCAAGGTAGAAGATAGGCTTGATGGAGCCTCAAACTTCAACTCTTGGAAACCCAGGGTACTCATTGCATTAGAGGAGAATGATTTTCTTGATTTCATGCAAAGTGATATGCCCGAGCCTTTCAATGATACTGAGAAGATCTAGTGGAAGAAAAATGGCATGAAGGCTAGAAAGATCATGATAGACTTTGTGATGAATCACCTAGTACTGATCGTCTCCAAGTTGAAGTCAGCTAAAGAAATGTTTGATACTCTAAAAGGATTGTATGAGATCAACAATACCAGCAGAGCCCTTGCTTTGAGACAACAACTTTATCATGTAAAAATGGATAAGGAGGACTCAATCATCTCATTCTTTATGAGATTGCTGATTTAAGAGATCAATTGAGCGCTATTGGGGACATAATTGCAGATAGGATCTTGTTATGTTGGCACTAAATGGTCTTCCCCAATCTTGGGAGCCCCTTATCCAAAGCATCAGTGGGAGATCTAAGTTGCCCAAGTTTGATCGTCTTCGAGCTGATTGTATTCAAGAAGAGTCCAGGTTGGAAGCAAGAGGAATTGGGTGAAACTATCATGATGTAGAAAATCAAGTTCTTGCTACACATACTTCTAGAGAAAGAGGCAAAGGAAAAAAGAGGAATAGAGACAGAGAATCAGATTCTGCTCCAGAACCGAAGAAGAAGGATCTCTCTCACATTCAAGTGTGACAAGTATGGTCACTTTGCTCGAGATTGCAAATTAAGGTCTACACAACTTGCTTCTATTGCAGAAATTGCCATGGGGACATTTAGAAGGAGCCAAGCTATAAAGTCGATTCAGAGGGTTTCCTATTTTAAAGTCGTTCAGTTTCTTCGAAGAGGAGGAATTAATGTTCAAAGGGAGCCTGTCAAACCAACAAAGGCAACCTTGGATGAGGAGGTTGATGCTAGTCCTTGGAGCTTCAAAGGGAGTCACATCATCATGAAAAGCCCTTGTAATGTATATTTCTCTGAGAAGGAGAAATATGAGGTGAAAGTTCTTGTAGTGTATATTTCTCTGCGACGGAGAAATATGAGGTGAAAGCCCTTGTATCTTATATTTCTCTGAGATGAAGAAATATGAGGTGAAAGCCCTTGTAGTGTATATTTCTCTGAGACGGAGAAATATGAGGTGCAAGCCCTTGTTCATCTCTAAGATCGAGATGAGACGTCATGTTGAGAGACTCCATGATGACATCACGTTGAGAGACTCCGTGATGTACCCCTGTACTTGTGTTTCTTTCCACACATGGGAGTAGCCATGGTGGACGTCATGTTGAGAGTCTCCATGATGATATCACGTTGAGAGACTCCGTGATGTACCCCTGTACTTGTGTTTCTTTCCACACATGGGAGTAGCCATGGTGGACGTCATGTTGAGAGTCTCCATGACGATATCACGTTGAGAGACTCCGTGATGAACACATGTACATGTGTTTCCTTACACACATGGGAGTAGCCATGGTGGACCTCATGTTGAGAGACTCCATGACGACATCACATTGAGAGACTCCGTGATGAACCTTTGAGTTTTTCCACAAATGGGTGTAGCCATTGTGGGCGTCATGTTGAGAGACTCCATGATGTAGATATTTGGAAAATACCTCCCTAGCTAAGAGGTAGTGTTAACGTTATAGTGTCGGGAGATATTTTTTCTCCTTAACTTATTTGTATTTTCTCCCTTAATAAGTATTTCTCAAGGCAGGTCGGCCTTGACATGTGAATAATGTTTTTCATTTTTATTATTTTCTAGGGGCCGACCTAGAAATGTAGCTGCTTAGACTTATATATAAGCAAGGTGAGGTTAGTTCATTTGACCATCGATTCATTCATTCTCCAATTCATATTTTCAGCAAAGGATTTGCAATTCAGCAGCAGGTTCGAATTCTAAGAGCAGCAGATTCGCTTTAAGGAAAGGTGTCATTATTGTGTGTATCCAAGGAGATCGCACTATCTCCAAGTGCATGCATAGTGTATGATATTCGGCCTTGTGTAGGGTCTGATCTGTAAGCAGATTTCTGCTCTTGTTCTTCAAATATATAAGAGATATATTTTTGCTGGGTTTTTCTCCTTTGAGAAGGAGGGTTTTCCAAGGGTATCTGCTGTGTTCCTTGCTCCATGTGCTGTTGTATTTCTGCTTACTTCATTTCTGATTCTAAAACTAACATTACTGATCAAGCAAAGCAACATGTATAGTAGATATATATGTAATTAATGGACAAATATATATAAACATTATTTATGCCCAAGAATATAGGGAGATAACGTTAGTCTGGAGTTAGAGGACTGTTGCTATCTAGTTCAGTCTGAAGTCTCTTCCCTGCAAGGGCTGTTTACCAATATGCTGTTTTGCAATCTTCCTCTTGTTTGATCTGATGCTATTGTCTGATTTTTATTGCTGCTGCTGTGAAATTATTATTTATTGATGCTTCCTTTTATATCTTCCATTGTAAGGGAGAAGTCACACCCTTCATCATGCCTTCCCTTGGTAGGGTCACAACCTTTCACAATTACCACCCTATCAAAGGGTCACAACCTTCCATCATTTCTGTCCATAAAACTCACTTCCTTATTTTCTGCATATCCCTTTCTTCTTGCGTTAACCTTTCTTAATCCCTATTCTTCTTATTTTTCCTCTCTTCCTTCCATATTGTGATGGCCCCTTTTTGTTGACATCAATTCTTTAGTGAGGATTAGCCTATTACCCTGACCCTCTTAGGCTAATGGGATTGGTTAGAGGGTCTTTTGAGGATTGGTATCATCCCCAGTGTTCAGAGTGCTTCAGTTTGGTCTTTGTTTGGCATCATTCGGACATCATTTGCTCTACTTACTATTTTTATTAAGTCCTGGGATGTTAGAGATGGACCCTTGCTATTTTTAGTAAAGGGGGTATGGTCATATGCAATCTCCTCATGTTAGCTCCCAGTTTAGACAGCGTTCAAAAATAGAGTATTCATGGAGATATTAATGTTTAATTGGCTCAATTAAACATTAATTATTTGGAGATTATATTATTAAGTTATAAAATGACTTTATATTATAAAGCACTTAAATGAGGGTCTATTTATCATGAGAAGTGGGCCAAGTTTATTAATAATTTATGAGCACATAACCCAAGGTTTAATTACATTATTGATGCCAATGAAATATTATAACATTTTAATGTTAATTAAGAGCTTTTTGAAGAAGTTCGAACTTCTTGAGGAAATATAAGTGTGCAAAAGGAATCGAACTTCATTATGTGATTGGAGTTTTTGATTGATGTTTCTCTAGAGCATTGAAGTGTAGAATACCAAGGGTTTCTGTAGGATTCAAGGCTCGTCGACATTGGAGAGCGTGGCTTCTTCATTGTAACAGCATATAGAGGGTGTGCGATATCATCTGATTATGCTTGTGAGAGTTGGCTTCATTCAGGAGTCAATATTGAGCTGATTGGAGGGTTTATTTCAGAGTTTGTTTGCAGATTGAAAGGGATTATATTCAGAGATTTATTTGCTGCTACAATGCCCGTGAATAGTAAATTGCTACAGTACCTGTGAATAGTAAATGCTACAGTATTAATGCATTTTAGTAGAGTTAATCTACATAAATTCAAAGGGGTTTGAAGAGCGATTTCAGATTGTTGGAGGCTACATTTATTGCTGTTAGTACCACTCATTGGCACGTGGGAATTACATGTATGTATGACAAGTGTTTGTGTTAATGACAATCTGCTGTAAGTGCATTTTGGTCTCTTAGAATGCATGCCACACATTGTCATTGAAAGGTTAGTGGTAGGTGTTACATTGCATTCTCATTTAGTTTCAGACTTTGATATATGACCTTTTGAGTTCAATGAATGCATATTATCATCTCATGAATCAGAACATCAAAAAGAAACCACAATCAGCAAATACAAAAGTTTCATGACAAGTGTTTGACAATATTCCTTGAGCATTTAAATCAGAAATTTTCAATCAGATTTGGCAAGGGATATTACAATGGTATCAGAACGGTTTCCTACCAACGTGTTGGGTAGATTGATTTAGCTAGTTAATCATGGTTACTTCAAGTACCCAAAATCAGTGGGACCAAAATATGAAGCAAGTGTATTCATCATTGGAAAAGTTTCAAGTGGCCCCAAGAATATTACAATGGAATCTTTACATGATGCATGTCCATCTAGGTTTTTCCTAGGTGCAATACATAATAAAATAATAAAACATTACAAATATCATGCAAGGTATACAGTAGCTTTTCCCAATAGATACGAGGTTGGTAAATTAAGGTGTATTAGAGAAATACAGCACACCATGTCTTCCAATGGGAGAGTATTGGGTAAAATATTCTTGAGATTTGAATTGGTTGTGCATGGATTGTCAAACTTGGAGGTAGTTCATCTAAATGTCACCTAGAAAGATGGAGAGGGGTTGAAACCTTGTTGCAAAGCAAATGAAGGTAATGTTAACTATGATCATGAATGTCTAGGCTTGGCGGGATGCAGTAGAAGAAGATGCGAAGAGGGTATTACAAACCTTTGATTGGATGATAGTGATGATGAATAAAAATAGAAAGGGTATCTTGAAGAATTTCTATTTGAAGAGGATAAAGAAACCAAGTTGTTGAAAGCACTCACTAGACTCGATAAGGAAAGTGGAATAGATTTGAATAATTATTAAATAGTTTATTGATTGGGTTAACAATCTTGAAGAATATTTTGAATATGAGGAAACTGATGCTCTTGATAGAGTAGAATTTGCAAAAACAATGTTGAAAGGCCATTCTGCAATTTGGTGGAAAGAAACTCGATTGGAGAGAGTAGAAAAGGTAAGCCTAAAAATGAGAAATGGAATAGGATGGTAAGGAAACTAAGAGCTTAGTTTATTCGTGCAAGTATCAGTTATATTTTTTGAAGAAGTTATAAAATTTGAAACAGACTTAAATGTGGGAGAATATATTGATGAGCATTATAAGTTATCTATTAGATCACGAGGATAACCAGGAAAAAGTATCTAGGTATATTAGTGGATTAAGAGGATTAGTCTAGGAAGAGCTGAATTTGTTAACTATCCAACTTGTTGATGAATCATATCAATTTTCAATGAAAACTAAGGAAAAGTTGAACTGAAAATTTATGAAATAAGAGAGGAAAAAAGGAGGCAAATTTTTTAGAGGTAGAAATCAAGGAAGCGAAAGAAGTCGTCGTAATGATGATGTTGATTCTAAGGAAATCTTAGAAAGTAGCTGCAGTATCAGAGTTGATAATTATCAAAGAAGCTGAGGTAGATATGGAAGAAGTGGTGGAAGAACATCAAGAGGAATTATTTGTTTCAAGTGTGGAGGTGAAAGACACCAAGCATTTGAACTCAATAATCAATTACAAGGAGAGCATGACAAAAGATTTGTAAGAACCACAGGAGGAGCCCAAGTGGAGAAGGAAGTTTATTCTAATAATGAGCAATTTAGTATATCAGAGAAAGGTGAGCCATTTTTATTGAAAAGGAATTTGTTAATCCTTCTAAAATCTTAGGTGAACATGGACAAATGAAATTTCTATTTAGAATTGTCGGTAAATTTGGAGGTAAATGTTGCAAGGTGATCATTGACAGTGGTAGTATTGATAATTTTTATATTGCAAAAGGGTCATAACTTTTTTGTTATTGAACAAAGTCTTGCAAAATTTAAAATTGGAGTTTTTGAAGATGGAGTTTTATGTGATATTATGTGTGTGGATATTTGTCTCATTTTGTTCGGTAGATTGTGGTAGTTTGATAGGAAGGCTATAGGTGATGAAAGAGGACATACTTATAGGTTAACAAAGGATAGAATAAAATATGTTCTCTTCCCTATGAAGGAAGAAGGAGAATGAACGAATGTTCTTGCAAGAGTAATGATAGTGAATGGTAAGCAATTTTTGAAGAATGTAAAGAAAGAATAAGCTTGTTTTGCTGTTATGAGACTTGGAGATATTGCAAAGGCATAAGGTGGTGTGGTAGTTCATTCTAAAATTTCTAAATTGTCAAACATAGAGTTTTGTGATTTTATGGATTGTTCAACTGGCACAAAATATTTTAGTAAGATAGACTTGAAAATTAGCTATCATCAAATCATTATGAGCAGTGGAGATGAGAGGAACAATACATTTTAAACATAAGAAGTTCTATATAAATGGTTGGCTATGCCTTTTGGATTTAACCTAAGTTACCGGTTCGGGTTCGGATTCAGGTTTGGATTCAGCTATGGATTCACGGATTCGGCAAATTTTTTTTTCTTGGGTACGGGTACGGGTACGGGTTCGTCCGTGTTGATGCATAATAGCTCCGGTAAGATAAATAATTGAATGGGAGATAAATGAAGTCTCCCATTCAATCATCTATCTCATTGATAGATAATTTCAGATCTCACTGATTATTCCTTTATCTGATATTTATGTTATAATTGCTCTCCTTATTTTGTTACAGCATCTATCAATTATGTTACTCATGCAAACTGATGATTAAATTAAGTGCAAACTATTAAATTGATAAACCGATAATGATCGGGTTTTGTTCTAACCCCCCGACTCATTATTGGGTTACCATTTTAATAGCCACCGAATTTATATAATAATCGGGCTTGATGAATTAAATGGTTATCAGGCTTAATGCATTACCACCGACTAACTAATGTTATCGGGTTAAATGAATTGCTAACCGACTAACTTGAGTTATCGAGCTTAAACCATTTTAATTGCCACCGTATATATTAATCGGGCTTAAACCAAACATTGCCACCGATTAATATTGATTGGGTTTTATCAAACATGGCCACCGATTACCATCGGCCTTGTTATGTTGTATATTGACAACCGAAATGATATCGGTTCATTTGCATATGTTATGGCACCGATTAGCAATTGGTTATGGAGGGACATGACCAAGGGGTATCTTGGTCGGTCATGTCCAAAGGACATGATTGATCAAGGTACCACTTGATCGGTCCCCTCCATGATATATATACACCGATAAAATTTTGTGGAGAGGATATAGGAAATATTAATGCTCTCTCTCTACCTGCAACAAAGAAAAGAAATCAGATTTATTATATTGTGAAATAACATATACTTGAAAAGAAAAATTACATTAAATATAACTTGCTCTTTGAATTGAAAATTGAAATACATTTACATGGTATCAGAGCTATAGTTAAATTGAACCTGAGGCTATTCAATTTTGTGGAAAATTCAAGACAAGCATATATCCAACATCACATTTCTCCAAATGGCCAGCACTATCAGATTCGAAGATAGACTTGAAGGAGGTGATAACTTCTCACCATGGAAATTCAGAATTAAAATGATTCTAAGAGAAAATAAAGTTGAATCATTTGTAAAAACTGAAAATAAAGAACTTGAGACTGAACCTGACAAAGCGGCATGGATAGAAGGAAATGAAAAGGCTGTCAAGATCATAGTTGATGGGGTGAGGAATAATATAATGCCCATCATAAAGAAACATGAGACGACCTACAACATGTTCAAAGCACTTGAAAATACGTTCGAGATATCCAATGCAAGTCGAACCTTGGCCTTAAAACGAGAAATAAATCATATAACTATGATCAAAGGGGAGTCAGTCAATGCTTACTTCATGCGGATATCAACCCTAAGGGATGAACTAGCAACCCTTGGATACGAGATCCAAAGCAAAGAGTTAACACTCATTGCTCTAGATGGGCTACCTAGTGTGTGGGACACATTCGTCCAAGGCATCAGTGCAAGGTCTAAATATCCAAAGTTTGAAAGGTTAAGAGATGATTGTCTCCAAGAAGAATTAAGGTTAAATAAGAAAGGAATAAAACAAAAGAATATAGATGAAGATCTTCAAGTCCTAAATACAAACTCTAATAAGAAAAGCAAGAAGAAACAATTTAGGAAGTGGAAAGGTCATCAAGGCAAGAACACCTCCAAGAAGGATCTCTCACATATTCAATGTTACAGGTGTGACAAATTCAGACACTATGTTGCCAAATGTCCGGAAAGAGCCAAACAACAAGCCACATTTGCCAAAGCATGAAAATCTAAAGGGGAAGATGACTCTGAGAAGTATGTACTCTACTCAGCACTTACAAACCAAGCATCAAACAAGGTTAACTCCTGGGTGATCGATAGTGGCTCATCCAGACACATTACAGGGTTTAGAGAAGTGCTAGACTCCATGATAGAGGAGAATGATGAGGAAGTGACTATCGGAGATGACTCCATACATCCAGTCAGACGAGTTGGAACCCACACCATCAAACTGAAGTCAGTCATATCATTGCAACTTAAAGGAGTATTATATGTCCCAGGCATCAAGAGAAATCTAGTCTCTATATCAGCACTAGAGGATAATGGGTATAGAGTGACCTTCATGGACAACAGAGTGTTGGCTTGGCCAAGGAATTCATCTATCAAGAAAGCTAAAACCATTGGTCAAAGACAAGGCTACTTGTATGAGCTGTGCACAGAGCCCAACCTAGCCCTAATCCATGAAGCTACAAATGCTAATGAAGTTTGGCATAGAAGACTAGGTCACCTGAATTTTAGAGCTTTATCATCAATGGGAAACCTTGTCGCAGGTCTACCTAAGTTAAAGCAATATCATTCAGGGGCATGCAAGGGATGTGCCCTAGGTAAAAATACTAAGGGTGTTTTTCAAATTAGTACTAGGAAAACAAGCAAAGTTTTAGAGTTAGTTCATTCTGATGTATGTGGACCTATGTCCGTACCTTCTTTAGGGGGATTTTTGTATTATGTAATATTTGTTGATGACTACTCTAGGAAAACTTGGATCTACTTTCTGAAATGTAAAGAATTAGAAGAGATCCTTAATAGGTTTAAAGAATTTAAATCACTAACAGAAAACTACTCAAGAAATAAAATTAAAACCTTAAGAACTGACAATGGGGGGGAATACACCTTAGAGTTGTTTAAGGATTTTTGTAAAAATACTGGGATTAAGAGGGAGCTTACTATACCTTATAATCCTCAACAAAATAGGGTAGTGTTGATGTGTATTTTGTACACGACCAAACACAGAATAAAATACCTAAAGGTTCCTTATCCTCTCTTGAATAAAGCTCCTGAATGTTGAAGATATCGCAAAAGGATCAATCAGAGAAGCTTCAAGGTTCCTGTTATGTAGGATCTCTACTCGTGGATAAGCTCTTTGTGGTATGATGTGATTTTGTTGGAATCACAAGGGGACTTACACTTGACGACCTAAACGTCTGATTTGTTGGAATCACAAGATTTCATTGGCCTAGATTTTGAAAAAAAGAAAAAAAGGATGAGGGCGAGGGAAGGATCTAATTCTGACACTAAGAATGTAGGAGCAATGATTGATCTTTCTTGAAATTCTAACTAAGTCTTGTTTTGACATCCCAGGACCATCTCCACAAGATTAGTGCGATCTTCAGAGGAAAGCTTTATGATGTTCAGATCATCGCTACAGGCATAGACACCATCAGGCTGATGCATGTCAATGAAGAAGCGACAATTAAAGTTAAGCTCAAGCTGAATGATTCCAGTTGACTACACAAGGCAAGTCTGCAATCAACAAATTGCTAGTAGTATGGATATACAAATTTCACCATCAATCAAACACATTTCTTCCACTCATCTAATAACATGAAATCAAATCTGAGAAGTATAAAGACCATGCAAATTGTTGAATCGACCCATAGATTTCACCATTTCTTCAATGAAGTTTTACAAGTCTTTTACAACAACATCTTGGCAACAATCTTTGCCTTCTCTTTCTATTCTACTCTAATTGCTATTCTATCAATTGACTATTCACTATTAGCTAACTATGCACCTTCTAACTACTGATTAACTATTATTAGCCTTTACAAATGAGGAGCCAGGGCTTATATAGTGCCCTCAATACAATTCGATGGCTCAGATCAACTTGAGATCAATGGCCGAGATTTTACAATGAAAACCCTAATTAGGGTTTGTTACAACAAACTCAATTCTGGCCAATGAAATAATAGCATTATTTGGACACATGTCTTCTCTGGAATATTCGACCAATGGATAACTAGGGTAGGCACATCGAAGTTTGTGCCATTTTTGAGGAGTCAGGTACATTGAATCTGGACACGCTGAGGTGGACCAATCCGACTGGAGGAGTGATGACTGGGATGCCACCTTGTCTGACACTTGCAACTTGGTAGATATTCAATTTGATGATGCTGAGAAGCTAACTTTAGTTAACTCTTTTGAAACGGTTTGTTTCTCCAATGGACCCTTGCTCTGACCTCCTTTGTCTTTGATGTGTAGGATGGATGGTGTACCTTTCCTTCGAATGCTGGACTGGAAGAGGTCGTCCTTGATGAGGCTGGGCTGGAGAAGGTCGTCCTTGTTGATGCTGGGCTGGAGAAAGTCGTCCTTGTCCTGGCCTGGTCTTCTTTCATCTGCCAAAACAAACCAAAAGATGATTAAGGACACATGATAAATTCATTTCAACATAGCATTTTCAACTTAAATCATCAACAAAAAGATATTAACATGAAACTTGCCCAAGATTTTCTCTAGGAACAGACCCTATAAGAATTTCGCCCTGGACCCTTTGGAAGGGTCAAGAGCGAAATTCCAACTTTAGCTCAAAATTCACATTTTTGAAGGTCAAACATCTTTCCAAGGCATTCCAAATAGCTTTTCTCACCCTAGTCTAGGCCTGACTTAGCACAAAATTTGGAGAAAAGGATGGTTTTAGTGTTTTTCGCTCTGGATGCTTTGGAAGGATCAGGAGCGAATTTCTTGTTTGTAGCTCATTTTTTTCATCATTTCAACTTCAATCCACCTCACAAGGCAAGGAAACACTTTTCTTCTCTCATCCAACCCAAGTTTATCTTGATTTTGCAAGGCAAAATAGGTGATTGAAGGATTTTCGCCCTGGACCCTTTGGAAGGGTCAGGAGCGAATTTCCTCTTCTGGCCTAAAATCATCACTTCTGGAGACAACCATTGACTTAAGGGCAATCACAAGGGCATCTTTTACCTTGGTCTAGGCATAGCTTAGCATAAATTTGAAAGGAATAGGTAGATTTTAGGATTTTTGCTTTGGACCCTTTGGAAGGGTCAGGAGCGAAAATCTTGTTTTAGGGCTATTTCACCATCCTTTCAGCTTCAAATCACCTCCAAGACTTAGAACACCTTGCCTCACTCCTCTCCAGGTCATAAAAACCAAAATCTTGACTTGATTTGCAAGGAAAAAGGGTTATCTTAAGAATTTCGCTATGGACCCTTTGGAAGGGTCAGGAGCGAAATTCTCATTTGGCTTCAAAATTTGCATTCTTGGCGACCAAAATTCACTCTAAGGCAATCCAAATGACTTCTCTCACCCTTGTCCAGGTTTGACTTTGCTCAAATTTTGGAAGAAAAGATGGTTTTTAGGATTTTCGCTTTGGACCCTTTGGAAGGGTCAGGAGCGAAAATCATTTTTAGGCTCAATTCCTTCATCTTTCATGGTTTCTAGCAACTTAAAGTCACTCTTAGGGGCAACTTCTCCTTGAATTTACCTTAGCCCACACTTGATCTAGCAAAAAATTGATAGCAAAGAGAGGTTTTGAGAAAATTCGCTCTGGACCCTTTGGAAGGGTCAGGAGTGAAAATTTCATTCTTGACCCAAAATCATCATTCTTTCAACTTGAAACTTATTTGCAAGGTAGAATCTCATCCTTCATTTCCCTAGGAACAAGGTTTCATGTCCAAGAAAGGTTAAAAAGTAGGCTTATAAGGAATTTCGCTCTGGACCCTTTGGAAGGGATAGGAGCGAAATTTCCTTCCTTGGCTAAAACACTCATTCCTTAACTCTTTCAAACGTCCTTAAAGATTTCAATATGCCCATTCTCTCTTTGAACATGCCTTGGACCTCAAAATTGGGTCAAACAAGGAAGGAAATGCATCTTAGGTAGATTTTCGCTTTGGACCCTTTGGAAGGGTGTGGAGCGAAAATCTCATTCTAGGCTTGATATTTCATCTTTTATTGCTTTCCATCATTTCTCAAGGCAAGAATATGTCTATCCCTCCTCCATCATTCCTTGGACACTAAGAACTTGGCCTAACAAGGAAGACAATGAGGTCCATGAAGATTTTCGCTCTGGACCCTTTGGAAGGGTCAGGAGCGAAAATCATGTTTTGAGCTTGATTTTTTATTTCTCCAATGCTTTCAAACATTTCAAATGGCAAAAGATGTCCATCCTTCCCTTCAAAATGCCTTGCAAATCAAAATTTGGTCAAATAAGGCAAGAAATGAGTCTTAGGTTGATTTTCGCTCTGGACCCTTTAGAAGGGTCAGGAGCGAAAATCTTGATTTAGGCTTTAATTGCTCATTTTTCAAACTTCAATCTTCTCTTGGAGGCAAATATAGATTGTTTTCCACTTGAGGAACCAGGTTTTAAGCCCATTCAAGGTAGCAAATGAGGATTATAGTGAATTTCGCTCTGGACCCTTTGGAAGGGTCAAGAGCGAAATTCCTATTTTTGGACAAGATCCTCACTTTTCAAAACACTTCTCAAGGCAAGAACACATCAAGACTCACACACAATGCCTAATAAACCAATGCCCATCCAAAACAAGGAAGGAAAATGAGGGTTATAAGGATTTTCGCTCCGGACCCTTTGGAAGGGTCAGGAGCGAAATTCCTCTCCCAGGCTAGAATCCATCATCCCAAGGTCTAAAATATCCTCTCCAAGGCAAAGTTGCATCAAACCTTCTCAATTATGCCTCAAAAGTCTACAAACTTGGTCAAGCTAAGGAGAAAAATAGAGGAAATATGAATTTCGCTCTGGACCCTTTGGAAAGGTCAGGAGCGAAATTCACCATAGGCCATGATCCTGACTTCATTTTTTCGCATTTCTTCATTCAAACAAGCGCTTTTGCCTTCATTCAAGCCTAGGAATGCGTTAGTTCTAGGTTTTGGTCGAAGTAGAATGTCTTATGGAGAATTTCGCTCTAGACCCTTTGGAAGGGTTAGGAGCGAAATTCGCTTTGGACCCTTTGGAAGGGTCAGGAGCGAAATTTGACATTTTGGACTCTCCGTCAGGATCGTTTTATGGAATATAACATTTAAGTATACTTTAAGTTATATTCCATATATACTTTCAGGATGTTTGAGAGTGGTTTCGGACCTCCAGGAGTTATATTGCAAAATCTAGTTTTTGGAGGATTCTTCAGTTTTCCAGACTTAGTCAAATTTCGGGATCAGGACATTTCAGACTTAGCCAAATTTCAGGGCATTTGAAGATCAGGATGACATTCTAGACTTCATCACTCAACGACTTGACCTAACTCAGACCTTCAAGGATGATACTCACTCACCAAGCAAGACACAATTAGCAACAAGTGCAAAACCAGGCCCTAAGGAAGACTCTCAAAGAAACCCTAATTCTGGGGCCCCAAAGACTCACCTCGCTCAAGCAAAGCCTACCATCCTATTGATCCCCTGGCGACACTCAAAATGCAAAGGCTAACAGACAAAACCCCAAAAGACCTAGAAAACAAACCCTAGAAAGCAAAAAGCAGGGGTCCCCATTTGCAATGGGGCGATGTGTGAATACGTCACAACAGGTAGCTGAGAGGAAAAATAGGACAATTGCAGAAGCTGCCAAAGCCATGATTCTTGATCAGAATCTAAATACCAATCTTTGGGCAGAAGCAACCAACACTGCTGTATATATACAAAATAGATGTCCTCACTCCCATCTTGAAGATAAAACCCCTCAGGAAGTCTTTACTAAAACAAAGCCAGATATCAACCACCTTAGGATATTTGGGTGCCCTGCCTATATTCATGTACCTAAGGAGAAAAGATTAAAATTAGAGCCTTCTGGAAAAAGGGGAATACTTGTAGGATATAGTGAAACCTCCAAGGCCTACATAATCTATATACCTGGTCAGAGGAATATTGAACTGAGTAGGGATGTAATCTTTGAAGAAGACTTAGCCTTCAAAAGAGCCCCAAGCTCAATAGAACCTGAAGCCTATATCCCTACCCCTAGCATAGATGAAGACCTTGCTCTTGAGCTTCAGAGGGAGAATCTTGAGGAAAATGAAGGTGAAACTCAAAACCCACCTAGAGAAAATCTCAAGAAAAGACCACTATGGGCCACCAAAACTGTAGAAGAATCTCAAAAGTATGTTGCTCCTTCAGGAACCTTCAGAGAAAGCAAAAGGCCTAATAAATTCACTAGCTATGTTGCCCTTATGAATGATCTTACAAAAGCTGAACCTAACAATGTATCAGATGCACTTAAACATCAAATATGGAAGGATGCCATGTCTGAGGAATATCAGTCCATTATGAAGAATGATGTTTGGGAAATTGTTCCTAGGCCAACTAGAAAATCTATTGTTTCTTCCAAATGGCTTTTCAAGATCAAACATGCTGCAGATGGCAGTATTGAAAAACACAAGGCCAAATTTGTAGCCAGAGGAGGGTTCTCTCAAAAGGAAGGAATTGATTATGAAGAAACATTTGCACCTATAGCCAGATACACCTCAGTAAGAGCCGTCTTAGCCATTGCAGCAACAAAGGGATGGAAAGTTCATCAGATGGATGTTAAGACAACATTCCTTAATGGTGAGATCTCAGAAGAAGTATACCTAGAGCAACCTGAAGGGTTTGAGATTCATGATGCAGAGTCTCATGTGTGTAGACTCAAGAAAGCTCTCTATGGGCTTAAACAAGCTCCCAAGGCATGGTATGAAAGAATTGATAGTTGTCTCTCAGAAGTAGGCTTCTCTAAGAATGATGCAAATCCTAATCTCTACTATAAGCAAAACAAAGGTGATATGCTAATATTGATTTTATATGTTGATGATTTATTAATCATAGGAGAAGATCACCTTATAGATCAATGCAAGAAAGATCTTTCTAAAGAATTTGACATGAAGGACTTGGGACTCCATTACTTCCTAGGCTTGGAAGTATGGCAAAATTCTGGTAGCATTATACTAAACCAAGGAAAGTATACCTTGGACATTTTGAAGAGATTTGGAATGATAAATTGTAGACTCATGACCAATCCAATGGAAACAAATCTTCATAAACTTAAGGAAGCAACAACAGAGTCACAACCCACTGATCCCACTCACTACGGGCAAATGATTGGGTCCCTGATGTATCTGGTAAATACAAGACCAGATATCTGTTATGCGGTTAATGCTTTGAGTCAGTTTATGTGTGAGCCAAAGGAGATACACCTGATAGCAATGAAACACATTATGAGATATCTACAAGGTACTCTAAACCTTGGTCTCAAATATGAGATAGTTGATCTAGATCTACACGGATTCATAGATTCAGATTGGGCTGGAAGTGTGATTGACAGGAAAAACACCTCAGGATGCTGTTTCAGTTTAGGTTCAGCCATGATATCTTGGATCAGCAAAAAGCAGTCTTCAGTAGCACAGAGTTCTACTGAGGCTGAATACATTGCAGCTTCCATGGCTGCCCGAGAAGCAATATGGCTCAGGAAGTTGCTTGTGGGATTATTCAGTGAACCAGTGAAATCTACTATTATCCATTGTGACAACCAGAGCTGCATAAAATTTTCAGTAAATCCGGTGTTCTATGACAGATCCAAGCACATTGAGATTCCATACCATTATGTGCGAGATTTGGTAGACAAGAATGTGATTCAGTTGGAATATATTTGTACAGGAGATCAGACAACGTATATTCTTACCAAACCACTTTCCAGAGTGAAGGTTGAACACTTTGGAAAAGGTTTGGGTATGATAGAAAGGTAATTTGCTTTGTAATCTGTACTTACATATCAATAAGATGTTTAATGTGTAAACTTCTTTGTCGTGTTAGGACTTTTATGGGTTCAACCCCCTGTGTTCGTTTCTAAGAGGTGACGATCTCTCAGATAATGAACACTTGTATATAGACATTATAAGGTGTCGATCTTCTATTGGTCAAACCAGTTATCATGTGTGATTTCTGGTATGTCATGGATGTGCCATGATTATGTTGTGGTAAAACATTTGGAAAGATGTTAGTGCACATACCACAATGTTTATTCTCATGTGTTTATCCTTAGTATTGCTTGTTTTGCAATACTGATATCACGTGCTTAGGTGATATCATGTCATCACAAGGTGATGAATTTCTTGTATCACGTGTTTAGGTGATACTCCATGTCACGTGCTTAGGTGATATGGTTACTTGTATCATATGTTTTGATGATACTTCATGTCATGTGTTTAGGTGATATGAACCTTTGGAGAATGAGATTATAAATTATATAAGGAATACTGGTCATCAAGAGAAATGTGATGGTATACACTTTGTCTGTTATTCATCTTCCCAAGCTAAGAGGGAGTGTTGATACATAATAGCTACGGTAAGATAAATCATTGAATGGGAGATAAATGAACTCTCCCATTCAATCATCTATCTCATCGATAGATAATTTCAGATCTCACTGATTATTCCTTTATCTGATATTTATGTTATTCTAGTTACTCATGCAAACTGATGATTAAATTAAGTGCAAACTATTAAACTGATAAATCGATAATGATCGGGTTTTGTTCTAACCCCTCGACTCATTATCGGGTTACCATTTTAATAGCCACCGAATTTACATAATGATCGGGCTTGATGAATTAAATGGTTATTGGGCTTAATGCATTACCACCGACTAACTAATGTTATCGGGTTAAATGAATTGCTAACCGACTAACTTAAGTTATCGGGCTTAAACCATTTTAATTACCATCGTATATATTAATCGGGCTTAAACCAAACATTGCCACCGATTAATGTTGATCGGGTTTTATCAAACATTGCCACCGATTACCATCGGCCTTGTTATGTTGTATATTGACAACCGAAATGATATCGGTTCATTTGCATATGTTATGGCACCGATTAGCAATTGGTTATGGAGGGGCACGACCAAGGGGTATCTTGGTCGGTCATGTCCAAAGGACATGATTGATCAAGGTACCACTTGATCGGTCCCCTCCATGATATATATACACCGATAAAATGTTGTGGAGAGGATATAGAAAATATTAATGCTTTCTCTCCACCTGCAACAAAGAAAAGAAATCAGATTTATTATATTGTGAAATAACATATACTTGAAAAGAAAAATTACATTGAATATAACTTGCTCTTTGAATTGAAAATTGAAATACATTTACAGTCCGTACATATATATATATATATTTAATTATATATATATATATATTATATATATACATATGTCATATATTATATATATGTTCAAACATCAAAATTATAAATATATATGTTCACAGTTCAAACATACAAATATGAAACATACAATGTAACTTTCCCATACAATGATACATAAATGATAACAGATAGATCCTAAATCATAAATCCATAATTGCCAATGCCAGTAAATATTCTGATATTCATATATCGTAAACGTAATATCATATTCATAATTTGCAAAAAAGATAATATTCAAGTTTCAACTGGTTCAAGTTTCAAAATTTGAAAATGTCATGAAACAGTTAAGTATAAAAAAGCATTTAAAAAACTGGTTTTATTTGTTTTCTGATCCGTGGGCCCCGTTTTTGGGAACCCATGGGCTTGGGTTCACCCGGGTCCGCCTAGGTTCGACCTAGGTCCCACCCGGGTCCTGCCCAGGCGGCTGGGTTCCCTGTGGGTCCTGCCACACGGGACCCACAGGGAACCCAGCCGCCTGGGCAGGACCCGGGTGGGACCCAGGTCGAACCAGGCTTGGCCCAGGACCAAGCAAGAACCAGTATCTGAGGATTTAACATATGCACTTAGTACTTTTACGAAGTTAATGAATGAAACATCAAAGCCATATCTTGGTAAGTTTTTTGTTGTGTACTTGGATGACATTTTGATTTTCCATAAATGTGAACAGAAACATTTAGAGCATATTAAGGTTACTATTGCAAAGATGAAGAAGAAAATTTGCTGATGAATGTAAATAAATGTAGTTTTATGAAACAAGAATTGGTTTATTTAGTTTTTTTTAATTTCTTTTGCTGGATTATAAATGGATCCAGAGAAAACTAAAGCTATTATTCAACGTTTCAGATTGGGAAGTATTTATGAAGTTGGATCTTTTCATGGAGTTGTTATTGGAATTTTATTAGAAATTTTAATGGGAAATGTACAGTTATTAATTATGTCATGAGGAATGATAAAAAGGGATTACCAAGGACTCAAAAGAGAACATTATGTTTTTTAGTAGTTGTTAGATTTTTGAAGATGACACATTTCATTGCTTGTAATAAAACTTATAATGAGGTACACAGCTGATTTGTTTTTCAAAGAAATTGTAAAATTACATGGGTTACTTAAAAGCATTAGACAGATGTGAATTTGCTACACGCTATTGGACAACTCAATGGAAGAAGATGAACACATACTTGAAAATTAGTTCAGAATGCTATCCACAGATAGAAATAGAAATAGAAGTTGTGAATAGGAGTTGAAATTTGCTGATATGATTATCATGTGAGACAACAGGAAGTTGGGATCTAATCTTATTGCAATTGAATTTGCTGATAATAACTCAACAAATAGGAGTACTGGAAGAATACCTTTTGAGATTGTATATGGTCATAATCCAAGAAAATGTTTGAGAATTAAGAGATTTTAGTACAAAGTATAGAAAAATTGTTGTATCTGAAGAATACATAGAATATATAACAGAGTTACATCAAATTCTTTAACTGCAGTTAGAGAAAGATAATTAGAAATAAAAAGAGTATGTTGATCAAAGGTGATGATGTAAGGAATATGAAGTTGGAGATGAAGTAATAGTTTATTTGAGAAAGGAAAGATTTTCATAGGGAGTATACATAAATTGTAGATGACGAAGATTGGGCCTCTCTTAAGAAATTTGATTCTGGAAATGCACATATGAAGTAGATTACTTGAAGATCTTGATATTTTACCTATTTTTAATATTGCTCATTTGTATAAATGTGAAGGCACTAGTACCTACACCAAGGATAGGAAAAATTGAAGAGATACTTGATCACAGACCTGGGAGAAGCATAAGGAACAGGCAATATGAAAAATACTTCGTGAAATAGAAAGATAAACCTTTTGTACTTGGATATCCGAAGTAGAGGTTGACCTACTCAATTTTCCTTTAGCTTATTTTTCTAAACAAAAGTGAGAATGTTCACTTTTCAATTACACAGGGTGTTCGATGTGGGAGCATCAAGGGTGTAAGAACAATCTTGCATCAACCAAAAATATTTCTTTTAACATTTATTTGTTTTGTAGGTATTGTGCTGATTTTCCAGGTGTATTGCAGACATGTAAGTCAAGTTTGAGACACTGGATATCAATGTTCAATCCAGTGATGTAAAACTCGGCATTTTTTTCAAAGACTTGCGAGTACTCGAGCGTCATTCATCACCACGAGTCACTTGCAGAATAACTCACAGCCGAGTTTAACTGAAACTCGCCCTGATTTTTTGTGGTTTAACGCGCCAAAACCCACATGAACTCAGCGCAAAACCTGCCGGTAAAGAAAAAAAAGTGTGAAAACCTAAATCTTAAACCCACTTTTTAACCCGTGACACAGACTGTTTTGGGTGTTTAGCAGGACGCAGCAAAGATGCGAAAAATACCGCAATGACAGGTAGGCTTGCGAGGGTTTTTCTGAACCTCATCACCAGATTTTAAGCATTTTCTTGTAAGTTTAAACTATCCCGATGATGAAATGCCAGTCGTTAATTACCAGGAAGTCCGTAGTGTGTTTCCCGGCAATGTTTGCATCCCAAAAAAAATCACACTTCACTACGGGAATGACAATTAAAAACAATGCCTGATAACTATATACTTCTCCTTAATAGCATCGATTTATTTCATTAGAATATAAAACAGTAAAACTCATCGAACGCATAGCCATTTCTTGCCTCATCGACAATCATTTTTTTATAATTAAAATCTTAATCAAAATATAACAGTCATTTTAATTTTTTTATGCATAATCGAGTATCCACAATCATTTATATATCATGGAAATCAGTTAATGTTCTACAAATTTGGTGTAAAAATGTGTTTTTGAATAATATTTAAAAAAAATTTATTTTCAAATGTTCAATAAAGTTGCCGAGTTTTTCCCCGAGTTTTTGTGAGTCCCTAGTTTTTAAAAAAATTTGGGCTTGCCGAGTCACTGCCGAGTCTGAGTTTTTCAACTATGGTTCAATCCACTGGATCCTTAACCTAAAATATCGACAAAAAGCAATTTTATTCATCTTTGAATGTGCAGCTTATGGATTATTTGATGCATTTTAATGTGATGTTGTCAGATGAAGACAGTGGTGCCTACGGGAAGACAATACTCTGTGAATGATAAGGACTAAAGAAACAAGTCCAGGTAAATTGCTCATGAAGAACCACTCTGAGGCTGTCAATATAGCATTTCCTATCACGATTATGGTGCTATCTGAGCTTGAAATTACCATGGCCCTTTAGAGCAAATTTTGATCTTGACTTAATGTATGTTGTATAGAAGCTATCAAAAATTAATTGGAAGACAACTTATAAAAAGGGCACTAGATACATCATGAAAAGCATCTTTTATAAAAAGGGTAGCAATGCAGGGAAAATACAGGACTATTTTCAATGATTGTTTGGCGGCTTTGAAATGATATTGAGAAGAGGAATTGCATAATAAATATTTTTTTGTAATTCTGGACACAAAAATGACTCAATTCAGGGATCCACTTGAACTCCATAGTCAATTTCCATGCTTATGATGCAGCTGAACCCAAGTTATGGGCATGATATCTGGTACAGCGATGGTAGATTTGAAGAAATGTGGGATATTGATACACCCAGGATACATCAAACATAGAATCTTGAAAAAAATATATGCAAAATAAAAGGAGGTTATCCAATTTGTCAAGCTCTATATCTGGGCTGTACCGAGATCCATGCTGCGTCATATGGTCCCAAATATGTGCTTGAAATGTGGATACAATTTATCCAACCTTTGGGGCATATCTGGTAATTTGGTTGGGCATGTGGTGGTTTCAATGTTGAACGCCCAGATATATCCAATATTGAATACCCAGATAAGTGCTGGAGATGTGGATAAGTTTGTCCAACCCATGGGGTGTCTGGTAATTTATATTCAACAAAACATGGTTACCCAATGTGCCAAGCGTTCCATATATGAGAAATAACTGGGTTGTATCGTGCCCAGATCTGTGCTGTCATGCCCAATTAATTGCAGGATATGTGCATACATTTTATGTTTATCCAACCTTTGGGGTGTTTCTGGTAATTTGGTTATGGAAATGTTGTGGTTTCCTAACATTTGAAGCAGGCCTATTTCACAGCTGATGAGATTCAGGAGAAAGTAATTTTGAAAAATAGAAAAGAACAAAGGAAAATCATTTGGACAAGAAACTTTGGGATGCTAAACTGATATGAGTCGATTAACCATTCTACCTCTTTATTTGTGAGGATCCTGTCAGTGAAAGGGAGCACTCCATCCCATAATGTTAACTTGGACGTCATATACTCTATTGGAACCATGGTTCCCCAAGAGTTTTGGAATGGGGGATGGGGACCAAGGACCTAAAGCTGGGAATGAGGGTGGGATGGCAGGAGCACAGTGGCACACTTAATATATAATAATAATAAATTATTAATTATAACATCTATAATCACCATTTCAGTGGGTCCATACGAATTAAGATCAGTATTTCTTTCAGTCTCCAAACCCACTCCACCACAGCAAAAACCAAATTGTAAAATAAATAGTTTTAACTTTTTACTATTAGCAATCTACTGTGCATTTCATACAGAAAGAAAACAGGAACCATATTATAATGCCACCCACTTGAAACCAGCAAAATAAAACTAGTATCTATGAGGGAGAGCAAATTACCTTGGCTCTTCCTCAGGAGTTTTTAGATCAGCATGTTGACTACTGCAGGATGAGGGGCAAATTACACTGCCCCCAGCGGTCCCAGTTCCTTTTTCCACAATTCTTACAATAACCTCCTTTACAGGCTGAGGAATTTCCACAACATCATCATCAGACTCTTCACAACAACATATGGGGAAGTTGAAACCAGGTGATGGAAGTAGTTCTGTTAACAGTGACTAAGTAGTTCAGTTGACAGTGATGATATCCCTCTATTTTCATCTTTACCCTGCTGATATCCTCGTGCAATAGAAATGTGCTAGCAGCAATGGAAAGCATTGCAGTATTAGTGATGGACTGGGTAGGATAAAAGACAGCCTATTGATTTAATAGGGTCCATGAGGAGATCGGACACAGTCTCCCTGACGCACATTGTTGATCCATCCACTAACTTTGCCAACTTCCATATATGAGTCACCCAGAACTGAAGCTTAGGACTGGCAATCTCTCGCTCTAGATAGTTAGAAAAATTGCCAATCATTTCTTTGCCTTTTATGCTAAGTTGCTGGTATGGGTACGAGTAAGTGTTCGGGTACGTGGGTACGGTATGCCGGTATGGCAATTTTTTTTTTGGGGGGGTTTAGGTACGTCCATACAAAAAATTGTAAAAATCATAAATATATACATATATGCAGCCTAAAGAGTAGAAACAAAAATTAAATTTAGAATCCCAAATATCATCCATATGCTAAACAAAACTTGGAACTATCATATATGATATAAATATAACAAATTTACTGTAAGTCTAATCTAATATCCATTTGTCAAAATTTGAATGTTATAATAGATATATCGAATTCATTGTTCATTGGTTCAACAATAAAATAGCACAATTAATAATCAGCATCATATGGCTCACTAGGAAGATCATGATCAACATCATCATTGACATTAGATGATGTAGCTAGAGTAGTGGAACCACATGCAGCCTCACTGCCATTTGCACTAGCAGCAAATTGGCAATTGGACTATCCAAAAAGTAAAGATTGTGTGGCAGCTGAAAAATCCAAATCAGTTTGCTCTGGATCTACATCCCAAAATTTGTGCTCCCATCCTTGTACTCATTTTGTTTATGAGTAAGAAGGCGCAAGTTTGAATGCACATAAACTAGCTCTTTCGCCTTGCTGCCAATCGGTTGCGTTTCATTGAGTGGATAAAGGAGTTTGTGCTCCAATTTCGTTCAGATGAAGAGGAACTAGCAACCTATTGAATAATTGACACTAAGTGAGAGGGCGACAATTATAAAATTAACTTCAAATTTTAAATTAATAATTTTATTATTTTAAAATAGTAAAAAATATAAATTTAGAGAGCAAAAAAAATTAAGAAACTTGTGATAAAAGTTTGATTGCAAGAGTTTGAAGGTTTGGTGATGTATGGCCATTGAGGTACCACCAAGCATGAGCATCCTTCTTAGACTTGTCACGGAGAGTGGAAACACTTTGACCATTGGAGGCTACAAAATCAGCAAACTCACTTGTCATTAAATCCTCCATTTCAAAATCGGGGAAGAGTTTAGTAAGTGGTGTCCTACACCCTTCACTGATTCTGAATCTCTATTTGGTGGTACCCTTGATGGCTTAGCAAGCATTTCATCACTATAAAATTTGGGAGTCAATGCAAATGCAAGAAGATGTAGTGGGGTGGTCATTTTGTTCCATTGCTCAACGCAAATTGACTGAACCTCTTTGAAGAAAGTTTCTTCAGGATCTTGCTCTTTTGCATTAATGATGACTTTCATTTTCTCAATCATCGAATCAATGCCATCATATACCTCTCCCAAACATGGGTGATCCATGTTAGTATAATGGATCATACTCATGATGGGCTCAGTGAAACTCAGAAGATATTCCACTCAATCCCACCAAGTGTCATCTAGGATCATGTGCTTTACATTTGTTGCTCTTTCAGTATTGAATTGCCTCCATAGGGACCAACTTTGACTAGTTACCATTTTAGCAAGTGGCTCTTGCACCTTTACAAGTCGCCTCAAGACGATTGTGTTGGATGCAAATCAATTCTTAACAACCTATTCAAAAATTACAAATAAAAATTAGAATACAAAGAAGACATGATCAAATTTAAAAAATAAATTAATGATTACTAAAGTGAAATGTAGAATTAAAAAATTGAAGTGTTTCAATTACCTTTAGCAACTCCAACTGTGAAAATAGTCTGAAAATGGCCTGTGACATGTTATGGTTTGTGATGAACATTTGGATCTCTTCATCCTCCGCATAAATTTGTTTGATCCAATGTATTTTGCTGCCCATCTTTTGTAGCATGAGGTTGAGAGAGTGGATAACACAAGGTGTCCAATATATGTGTTCAAACCATGTCTCAATCAACATACCTGCAACTCTACAATTCTTTGCACTGTCCGTTATTATTGGGACAACATTTTGAGGTCCCACATTTTGAATGCATTGTATAAGGATGTTAGCAATAAGTTGTGCATCCTTCCCCTGCCCCTCACAATCCACAACTTTCAAAAACATTGCCCCTTTAGGGCACACGGCAATTACATTAATTAATGGCCGATTTTTGGTATCCTTCCATCCATTAGAAATGATGGACACCTTTGTTTGTTCCCATGAATTTCTAATGGGAGCCAATGCATTGTCTATGCTTTTTACCTCCTTTGATAGTAAGGTGCTACGCACCTTCTCATAACCTGGCCCTGTGTACCCTTGTGGACAATATGGTGATCGTACCACATTAAATGACAAACCGTTTGCATATAGACATCTTCCAACGGATTGATCTGCAATCTCTCTAGCATCATTCTTAAATGCTCTCTCTAATGGTCCCCTGCTTCTCTTCACAATAACAAGTTCATCAATTGTGTCCAAGAATGGGTGGCTCTTTACCACAATATCAGGAAAATTACTATAAGATGGAGAAGTAGGGGGCCTCTTTGATCCACTTCCTCTTCCTATCAACAAAGGATGGTTTGAGGCACGACCAACTCTTGCATTTGCTTCCTCTTTCTCTCTAATATATCTTGCTATTTCTTGAGGTGACATCCCATTTCCATCCTTTCCTAGACATGGTTTGATTCCTTGTTGGGGAATGGCACAAAAATGGGCTTTGACATGGTTGTAGGAGCTAGCTTTTTTCGCTTTACAAAAGTTGCATATCCAATTAAATGTTCCACCACCTTTTACTTGGTCTATTCTTTTGACATATTTCCATAAAGGTAAATTTGGGTCGTGTTGTGACCATTTCACACATCGCCCCATTAGAATGGGGACCCCCTCTTTTTTGCTTTTTGTTTTGCTTTCTCTCTGCTTTTGGAATTTTGAAGTGAGTGGTTGTCTATCTGGGCTAGGGCTAAACCTTAAAGGTTCTTTTTTGGTATCATTCAAGCTAAGTCCAGTCAAATTTTGGAAAATTGTTTAATGTCTCCCTGAGGAATTGAGATTGTCAGAATAAGGTATACCTTTCAGAGGAGTCAAATGGGTCTCAGGTTAGCTCTTGATTGAATGAAGGTTTTTAGGGCAAAGTCCTGTTTGTTTCCAAGTTTGAGTCAGTTAAATTTGGTCAGTAAGAAAGCAAGTCTAGTCGGCCAAATTAAATAGGGAATGAAATGGATCAAGAGCCTGAAAGTGTAAAATTCGCTCCTAACCCTTGCTGAGGGTCCAGGGCGAAATTCCTTGTAAATTGGATTTCCTTCACAATTTTGATTAAGTGTTTAACATGTTTGAAGAGGAATTTGTGTGTTCTTGCCTGGAGAGGTTTTGATCGATTTTTTTGAGAACAAGATGATAGCTGAAGTAGAAAAATCGCCCCTGACCCTTGCTGAGGGCCCAGGGTGAACTTCATTCTAAACACAATTCCTTGTTTTGAGAGGACTTGCTAACTGGTTCCTGGCCTTGAAAATGACTTGACTCTACCTTGTGAAGTGGTTTGAGACTTAAATTTTGAGCAGTTTAGCCTAAAATGAGAATTTCGCTCCTGACCCTTGTTGAGGGTCCAGGGCGAAAATGTTGTTTAAACTTATTTGGCACTAATTTTGGCTAACTTGTTTTGTGCTGGGTCTCCCGGAAGGAAGATTGGACGTCACTTGAGGCAATTAAAGGTTTGAAAGCGTGAAAATGATGAATTTTGGGCAACAAAGGTAAAATCGCTCTTGACCCTTGCTGAAGGCCTAGGGCGAAATTTTGATTTTTCCTCATTTTGCAGTGAAAAAGGATCAAGTTTTGAACATAGATAGAAAATGAACAACTCCCTCTACCCGCCTAAAAAAGTTTTAACTTGAAATGATGGAAGGCTTTGTTGAAAACCTAAAATTCACTCCTGACCCTTGCTGAGGGTCCAGGACGAAAATTCCTATTAGGGTCATTTCTGGCCTTGTTTGGTCAAATTGAGATGTCAAAGGTATGATGAATGGTGAAGTGAGCATAATGAAGTCCCCAAACTTGTTTGAAGATGAAGAGATGAAGGAGTTTTGCCCAGGAAAGGCAATTTCGCTCCTGACCCTTGTTGAGGGTCCAGAGCGAAATTCTTTATAAGCATATTTTTTGACCTTTCTTAGGCATGAAAACCTATTCATAGCACAAAACAAGATGAAATCTTTCTTAGCAAAGAAGTTTAGAGGTGAAAAGTGAAGCATTTTGGTCTAGATGGCAAAGTTCGCTCCCGACCCTCTCTGAAGGCCCAGGGCAAAATTCTCAAAAACACACTTTTCTTGCAAAGTCAAAATGATTTTTATGGTTGGAATGAATGTGGAGAGGCGTGTTTTGCCCATTGAAGATAATTTGGATGGCCAACAAAGAAGCAATCAAGATAAACAGGGAAAATCGCTCCTGACACTTGTTGAGGGTCCAGGGTGAAAATTCTAAAAAACCTACTTTTTCCTCCAAGCTTGAACGAAGCTAAGCCTAGACACGAGTTTGAAATGATGTTTGAATTGCCTTGAAGTGAAGAAGGATTGTTGAGAATGAGAGTCTTGAAGGCAATTATCTAAATTGCTCCTGATCCTTGGAGAGGGTCCATAGCGAATTTCCAATGTTCTCTCCTTTTCTTGTAGAATTAAGACAAAATCTTGCTATATCTTCTTTGGATAAGAGAAGGACGTGATGTGTTATGCCTTAGAGGTGATTTGAAGTCTAAAGAATGAAGGAATATGCTTAAAATTCAAATGTCGCTCCTGACCCTTGGAGAGGATCCAGGGCGAAAATCATAAAACCAACATGGTCCCTTCAAGATTGTGCTAAGGCAAGGTTATACTAAGGTAGAAAAGGCCTTAAAAGACATGATGAATAAAGGTTTGCTTCCAAAACTTGATGATCCTGGGCTAGGAAAGAAAAATCACTCCTGACCCTTGCTGAGGGTCCAGGGCGAAAATTTGAAAACCTCTTATTCCACCTTGCAGAAACAAGACAAATTTGGATGGAGTGGATAAGGAAAGACATTACCTAGTGATGAATAAAGTTTCAACGAAAAATGATGATGGATTGAGCCTAGATTTGCAAAATTGCTCCTGACCCTTGCTGAGGGTCCAGGGCGAAAAACTTGGAAAGAGAATTTTTTTGCTTAGTTTGGAGGCATAAACATGATCTTGCTAGGTGGAGAAGTTTTTAGATGAGGAAGTGAGGATTTTTATTCGAAGTTGCAAAAATTGCTCCTGACCCTTGCTGAGGGTCCAGGGTGAAAAACACCAAAATCACACTTTTTCTCCTAAGTTGGATAGAGCTAAGTCTGGAATTCAGTGAGAAAACCTATTTGAGATGCCTTGAAGAAATTTTGAGCTTTGAAAAATGTCAATTTTGAGCCAAATTGTGAAAATCGCTCCTGACCCTTGGAGAGGGTCCAGGGCGAAATCATTAGCAAAACTTCAATAAGACCTTGATCAAAAAATTGATATTCTCCAGTTTGCACTAAATCACCAAAATTGCTAAATTTGAGGCATGTGGAAAATTAAATTTAAATTCGCATTAATTTAAAAGCATTTTGCATTTAATAAATTAATTTTAAGCCTTGAAATAATCGAAATTTTACCTTGGAGGATTAAAATTAATTTAAAAAAAAAAATGAGCGTTCAAGGCATTATTTTGCCTTTATTTTGCAAGTCGGCCACCCTTTTTTGGAGATTTTTTATTTTTTACCCTCTTTTTTGCCAAGTCGGCCTTGAAGGGAGTAGGGTGAGCGCTCTATATAATGGGGATGCTTTGTTCAAGTTTAATCATTCATTCATCCCTTCTAAGTGTGAAATTGAAGAGCAAATTGGAGGAGCGAAATATAGCTTGTTTGGAGCGAATTTCTTCTAAGTGTGGATACTAAGGAGGGTGGAATTTATTCTTTTTGAAGCTAGAGGAGGCGCAATTCACCCAAGAGAGGGCTATGATTTAAACCTTGCCTAGCAAAATCCATTTTTCTTGCATCATTTTCAAAGGTCTTAGAGTTTAATACTCAAGGGGAGGTATGGCGAAATTATCCTAATATCCTTGTTTAAGACTTGATTTTGGGGCACTTTTTAAAAAAAAAGTCTAAGTGTTGATTAGTTAATTAGGAAATGATAACTCTAGATTTATCATGAAGTTTCCTAATTAATATCTTAAATCTTCCTTTTTGAGTCTTATTTTCTACCCTTTAATCCTCAAGGACTAATTTTGAAATGTTGTGTAGGTATCAAGATGGCGACTCCAAAGGCGGGACTATCTACTAGTCGCCCGACTCTCATCAAAGAAGACCAGAGGAATGACGAATTGGAGACCAGGATCGTGTCCAAATGGAGTAATATCGGAGACACCAACTTAGGAAACTTCAATGTGAAGAAGTTTCGAGAGGTCCCCTACATTGGCAAGCCATCACCTGTTGCGAAGAAGATAATTGAAAGTGGCCTCATCAAGGCGGCAGGTTTCCCTCCAGCAGTCAAGTGTCATGAGCTGATGATCGAGTGTGCCTGCCACTATGACTCACAATCAAGGATGATCGTATCCAAGGAGGGGAACATCTTAGCTTACCTTTCAGAGGAAGCTATAAGTGAAGCTCTTCATCTTCCAGAACATAAAGATATGATTTACAAAAGCTTAGAAGGAGCCAAGTCGATGTACAAAGATGATCCCGATACTTGCTTGAATCTCATCAATAAGAATTGGTTGCTCAAAAGTTGGCCCCGCCTGAACAAGATTCCCAACACTCCGCATAGGATCGACTTCCAGGAAGAGTACAGAGATTTGATAACTTTGCTCAATCGAGTTACAGGGGCCCCTCAGGCCTTCTACTTCGAAAAGTGGATGTTCTTCTTCATTCAAGTGATAGTCCAAGGAAAAGGAATGCTTCATTGGGCCAGAATTATTAGCAATTGTCTAGATGTGCAGTTGAGAAGGCTAAGACCCACCAAATCGTTCTACATGAGCTCATATGTTATGTATGCCTTAATCAGGAGTTTCGAGTATGCAGGGCTACCTCACAGAGGAGTGATCGGAAGAGGACCCGGAGAGATGAGAGTTTGTGACTCTTATGTTCATTTGCATCATCCACCTAGAAGTGACTACAAGTTAGTCTATGATACCTTCACGATGAACGTTACTAGGATATTGCAAGGTGGGATTCATAATCGACTATCTCTGGATGCACAAGAACTTGTGAAGAAGTATGGTGCATGGTTCATCCAATTTCAAAAGTTTACATACATCAGAGTTCAAGGGTGTCCTTCACCTCCCTACATGTTGCTGAGGTATGCGACAGACAGGATAGTGCTACTTGAGGTAACTAGACAGTTGGCAGCTTATGCGAAGGCATCCAGACACAAGCATGGAAATGGAATTCCCGTGCCTATCATATTGGGGAATTCAGTTGAGGTATGTCCTAACACTCGAGCCTCAGATGATGCAGAGAAGGAATGATCTTTATATTCATTCACATCTTTTGCCTCGCGGGTGAATTTTGATCCTCACGATTATATGGAGGAGACAAGCAGTAAGAAGTACAAACATGAGTTTCAGGTGGAGGACTTTTGGATGAATCTCCCAAGTGATTTAGAGGTTAAAAGAAAGATGCATTCCAGGCTACCCTTAGATTTCATCAGGAAATGCAAAGTTTATAGAGCAGCTGATCAAGCCCAGGATAATGGTAGACACCTCCAGTCATCCTATGAGAAAGAAAACAAAGGAGTAAAGATAGATTGGAATGAGCCCGAGGTTTTAGACTTGAGAGTTTTGATGGCCCCTGTTTTATCATGCACTCGTAGATGGGTAGATGTACAGCATCAGAAGTTGAAAGAGCAGAATATATCAATGACTTATACTTTGGAGGCAAGATCAGAAGAAGGAGAAGCAAGCGTAAGTGAGAACACTTCTCATCCTAGAGGTGCAAAGAGGAAAGAAAGACCTGAGAAAAGAGAACCTTCCAAGAAGCAAGAAGCCAATCATGGTCACCCATCAAGCACATCTTCTCGACATGAAAAGAAGGCAAGCCAAGGGGAAGGTCAAGGGAAGATGGTACCTGAAGTTGATGAATCTATGGAATCCATGGTGCAAAATGATAAGCCAGAGAAGGGACAGACACCTCAACATTCCTCAAGTCAATCTCCCCAAGTTGATGCTAGTGAGCTACATGAAGAGAAGAATGATGATGAAGTGACATCTCCTCTTCGAGAGGATGGACCACTGCCTAAAGAAATACAAGTAAGAGAAACAAGATCCGCCATTCCGAATTGGCTAAAAGAGAGACTAACAAGGGTAGTTGTGGTAGAAGAGGAAGAAGATGTATTTGATTTAGAAAGCCTTATAGGGAGTTCTCAAGAAGTAATGGAAAAGAAGAAGGCCGCAAAAATGTCCAAGGTAATAAGGGATGAGACAGGATCCAGGAAATTGCAAATAGCTACACCAGTAGTGGACAAGTATGAAGGTGAGATTCTTGCAGATGAGTATGACTTAGAAACATTTGAGCTTGGTCCACTTACCACTGAACAAGCAATGGAAGAGGCAACCGATTCATTTGAAGCACTTAAAGACCAGCTTAAAGAAGAAATGGAAAAAAATAAGAAGCTTGAGAGAGAGGTCGGTGCTTGGAGAAGGCTATTTTAGTCATCTCAACCAGCCCTTGAGACGTCAGGATCCAGCAGTATCTCCGTTACAAGCACTTCCTCTTGAATCAGTTGGCAAAGCAGAAAGGGTCAAGAGCTTGGTTCAGCTTATGAGCTCTTGGATTGATAAATGCCACACGGTAGCCATTGAATTTGCAACAAAAATGATGAAGACAATTCATCGAGCTATCCAGGTCCTTGAGGTTATCCATAATCTAATGATAACTGTAGCCGCTTTCACTCACACTAGAGATGTTATCATTCCTGTTCTGCAAGTGATAAGGCAAACACCAAGACGGATCCTGGCACAAGAAAAGATAATGGATGGAGGAACTCATAACCTCCTACAGTGGTCAGCTTTGCTCCAGATGAAAGAGGTCCTTTTTGAAGACATCAACACCAAATGCAGTCAAGTTGAAGGTGTCATCCATCCAATTCAAGATAGGGTGTTCGAAGTGTTGTGTACCATTCTTGGCAGGTGGATCGAGATTGAGACAGATGTGGACATCCAAGAATTGGAGGAGAGAGTCAAGGTCATCTTCTGCAAAGAGGAGAACGTCATCACAAATGAGCAACGAGATCTAATGTTCACTACCATGTTCCTGATTGAGAAGATCAAAGAACTTGAACCTGGATGGGAGACAGCTCTTCTCATTGCTTTTGATCAAGTCCTTCACTTGGAAGAACGAATGAAGAATCTTCCTGAGATTCCCATTGCTGAGATTGAGGGAATTGTGTCTAGATTTGTTGGATATGCTAAGAAAGAGCATAGGAAAGGGAACAAAATTCTAGATGAAAAGTTGTTATAGGATGATGTGGCAGCGTAATTCCTATTGGTCTATGTTTCCTCGATTTTTGTGCCAATTAAATATTTGGCTATGCATTTAATAATGTTCATCTAAATAGGGACCTTTTTTGTAACAAACCGTAATTAGGGTTTAGGTGTCAAAATCTCAGCCATTGATCTTCTTTCGATCTGGGCCATTCATTGTATTTGAGGATGCTATATATACCCTCACTCATTTTCATTTTGATAATAGTTAGAAGTTAGAGAAGAGAGAGAGTTTAGAGAGAAGAAAGTTAGTGTAGCAAGATTGAGTAGTGAAGAAAGAATTTTGAACAATTGTTGTCCATTTGGCTTTGAGATCAATAAAATATTGAAGTTATGGTGTTTTATTGCAATACTTGTGGCAATCTTCATGGTTGTTTATTTTCTTGAATCATTCTCAGTCGAAGTAGTATTTAAGTTTAAGTTTGAAGGACTAAGTGTTGTGCCTGATCTTTGGTGAGATTCATGTTCCAAACCACTAGCTTCTTACTGATTGTAAGGACGCCTTGTGTGGTCAACTGGAGATATTGAGATTGCTTAAACATTCAATCATTGTTGAAATATTGATACGTATCTTTATGATGGTATCTATATCCTTGATGATTTGAAAATCACTGAATCACCTTAGAAGATCGCATCAATTCCAGTAGAGTTGTAATTTCTTGGCAATACTGAAATTTGTAGAATCTTACCAAGTCTGGCCTACATTGAGTCATTCTTAGGATTAGATTAGAATTCATCTCTTGAAACCCTTGTCTTTTGCTATTTTTTGAGAATCTGTTAGTATTAGGAAAATCCTGTTCCTGCAGTTAAAAGAGAGTGACACGGACCAGCTTTCTCAGAAAGTGCGTAAGACCCCTTGAAGAAACAGCATTTACAACGACCACTGGTGCTTATCCACACGTAGAGATCCTACAACGAAGAACCTTGAAGTCACCCTGATTGATCCTTTTCGCAATATCTTCAGCATTCAGAGGCTTTAATCAAGAGAGGATAAGGTACCATTTGGGTATTTTATTCTGTGTTTGGCTGTGTACAAAATACACGTCAACAGGTCGGTTTTGAAAGTTCGTTGAGGAATAGAGCTAGCAGTCGTTGCCATTATGATATCTACAACAAGTTAAAAAATAATTATTAAAATTTAATATTAAACAATAAATTATAAATGTTAAATATTTAAAATTAATTTAAAGTGATAGTGAAATTATTAATGATTATGTAAGTAAATATATTTACTTACATAATCATTAATAATTTAACATTTTAAATAAATCATTAACATTTTGAATTAATTTTAAAATTAAATATTTTATATTTAAATTTTTTAATTTTATACAAATATAAATCATTGAATTAAAATCATAAAATTATACTTCAAAAATTAAAATTAAATTCTAACTTCCTAAACAAAAAAAGAAAACCTAAACCATAAAGGATAAAAATCTAAATTTATTAGCTTATTATAATAAATAAATAAAATAATTTAAACAAACAAACAAATAAAAAAAAATATATAAATCCTAAAACTATAGTAAAACAAATTAACTCCTACCTTGCCGTGACCTGTCGCTCTGCCGGTGTTGAGCTCTACCTGGGTCGTGTTGGGCTGTGCTGGGTCGCTCTTCTTGCATCCTGCGTCGCTCTTCGTTTGTGGCTTCTCTTGCATTCTTCATGCTTCTCCTGCGTTTTTTTTTGCCGCCAAAGAGAACCCAACGTATTAACTATTGTTTTGCTTTTCGCCTTAGGGTTTGTATTAAACCCGTTTTTCAATCAAAAAGCGAAAAAAACCCTCGAATTTTGTGCCCGATGTGGATTCATAAAAAAAACATGACGAAATTGCCACATCATTCCAAATTCATCGGGATTCTTGGTTGGAAAAGTGGATGCATTTCCAGGGCTAAATGAAGGAACCCTGTCAGATTCCATAGGGATTCCAGGACGATTCAGATTCGGAATCGAATTGTACCTGGAATCTGCAGAAAAAATGGATGTACCGGTAACTTAGCTTCTATGTGTTCCTTCCATGTCTGACCGTTGGCATCGGTTCCTTCGTTGGCATCCACCACCCCCTTTTATCTTCTTCATTATCAGCATTGTCAGAGGTGGTAGCCATCTTACGTCTCTGCATTCTTCTCACAAGCAATCTTTCAACAACACTAAGAAACCAGCAGGCGGAAGCACAAAAATACCCCTTGGCTTCTTTTTTGCATGATACTTCCCCTCCATAATAATTGATTATGATGTCCAAGCTGTAAGAGGAATGAAACAATCATGATTCATAAATGGTCTTCTTACATCGCACCTGACCAAGCAACGTTTATACCATCCTCCTGCCTCCGTTAGGCTATCACACGTGCCATCTGTCTATGTCAACAATAGTTGACTCATTCCAGCCCCTTGTCAGGCAAATGTTTAGAAGAATACATCTACTTTTTTTTAATTTATAATCCTAATATATTGAATATATGTAAATAAAAAATATCTTTTTTTTTCGATCGGTTATAAAAAATATCGCGTGATCCCTCCCTTCCCTTGTGAATTCCCGCAGAAACAAAAATCAGTGGAGCAAAATGGATGTTATTCATTGATCTTCCATGATACCTTTTGTCTCTGAGAAGAGATAGATTTCTACCCCTTATGTGTAGTAGCAGTTGATGTGTGTATGCCCATGGACTGGAATTACAAACAACCCAAAGAAGTTTGGTTTGTTGTTGTTTGATCCAGAATTGTTGTGGAGGCGGATAAGGGACATAATGGAGTAGATTGGAATGGTGGGGTGGTCTTAATAAGATATTCCTATCCTAAGGTGTGGCGAATTGCTTCTCAAGTTTTTCAAAGAATAGATCTCTCCCTTCTATGAAGTCTTGCCGTATTAAGATGAGAGCTGTTAAAGGGTTGGAATGCTCCGAGGACTGCATTTCTAGTGATGGCTCTGCTATAAGGGATGCGGGATCCTGTTTGGCTGGACAAAGTTCTACAGTGCTTGACAAGAATGACCTGTCGATGGATGGTGTGTCATAAACAGTGCAACAGGATCCTCTGCTAGCATTCAATGTTGCAGCAAGGCCTAAAATAAATGCAATTTTGTGAATTCTGCTGGTGCTTTGTATGAAGCTAATATTGAGAACAATGGGGCATCTGGGTGTGATTCCTAACTGTATGGCCTGACAAAGCGTCAGCCTACCAGCTCTCTTTGTGGTTTGATTTGGAAGGCTCACACTCATTCTATTCTTGGTTCCTCCATTTATTGGTTGGGTGCTGATTGTGCTTTGAATGCTATGGGTAGGGGCCCAGCCTACAGCCCCAAAAGGCCTACATTCACTGTAGAGATCATTATAAATGCAAAAGTTGTGCATCGTGAAGATTACCTGGTTTAACATGCACTGATTTATAATTTATAAAGTTTAATCTGATCTCCATGAGCGGATCTCCACATCCCGAAAATAGTTCCTAGAAGGTGAAATCTACATTTATTCTTGTGCTTGTGCATTCTTCATTTTGGAGTTCAATTTTGTGAAGGATAAGGAGTATGTGCTGAAAATGGGTCCTTGGGATTTGAAGAATAATTATCTGTGCATCTGACCCTGGTTACCATCCTTAACCTGCACAATGATTTTTTTCCTTATAGCTGCATTTTGAGTAGGCTGCCTTAGTTGCCATTACATTATTGGTTGACTTCCGGGTTGGTAGCCACTGCTAATTCATTTGGAAAGTTTGTGAATTTGGGCCAATGAAACAAAAAACAGTACTTGCACAACTTATGCCTATTTTTGTGTGGAGATGGACCTTTCAAAAGAGCTCCCTGAAGAAATTATTCTGAATGGTGGAAATAAATGTTGGAGCCAATCTGTGGATTATGAGAAATTGAAATTTAGGAGCAGAAGATGTTTCATCCTTGGTCATCAAGCCTCCCAATGTGATAGGAAAGGCATTTGCAAAACACCAGGTTGGCAGGAAGGATGTCAACATCATTAGCTTCTTTGCTTATTTGTAATTCTTGGTTTTTCTTTATTGAGTTTTTTTTCCCTCCATTATTCTTTTCTTGCATTAGTGTTCCATCTTTATGTTCTAAGTACTTGGTTTTAGTATTAGCAAAGGCCTTAGTTTCCAATTTATTTTGTCTTCTTTTATTGTTTTACCTTTTCTTGTATCTCTCTCCTTGCTAGCTGTGTCCTTCCCACCTGCTTCACCCGACTCTTTATAGTCTCCATAGATCAGCAACAGTCTATTTTCCTACTTCTTGAGCATTCTTTCATCCTGATGATGGATCACATAGTGTGATCCGAAATGTTGATGCTAAAAAATCACACACAATCAAATCCAGAAACAACAACAATAGGAAGGATGTTGTAAACACAATTGAGAATTTTTTTCCTTGTGATTTACAAATTTTTTAAAGCCCTAGCTGGTTTGGTATGTCAGGGCATCCCCGAGCTGTTGCCAACTAGGGGGATTTTCCAGAGATGTTTCCCCTTTGCTGGTGGCAGTTTGAGGGGTCAGAGGAGTCCACCCTGGGGTTTCTGCATCCCAGGGAAGTACCTGTCCTGAAAATGTCATTTAGGTGGGGAATACATTCCAGTGAATCACTGGTTCTTCAAACTTTGCAGAATGCTGATTTCAGATCTCTTCTGGAGGGTTTAGATTTTAGATTTTTGTTAACTCTAAAACCATAGAAACTTTTACTCCAAATATTAAAGAAAATTAGTCTCAAAATAATATAGCTTGATCTCTTCAGGGATTTGCCATCTTCCCCCTCAGCTCTCTATTCTGTTATTGAATGTTTATTGGATTTTGATTCAAGAGAATTGCTTTTCCTTTTTTGTAACTATGTATTTTTTTAATAATAAAACAGTTTTTTTAAAGATAATAAATTACCATTAAGGTGATGTTTTAGGGAATAACTTTGTTTTTCGTGGAATGCTCCTTATAACATTTTCTGTAGCAATTATTCATCTGGATTAATTTTCTTGCAGATTCTGAAGTGATATTGTTGGCGTTTCTGGGCAAACTATGGAGCTTAATAACATCAATGATGCTTTTGACCGAGTTTCCAAGAAGCAGAAGATGTCATTTACAAAGACTCAGGATGTGATTGATTCAATTGGACAAGAAATTGAATTGGCTTTAAGAAAACTTGTAGATGGGTCTGGTGTTGATCAGAAGGCAGTTATTGCTGAATTGAATGCAAAGTTGAATGAAATAGGGCCAGCAAATCAGTTGGCAGGAACACAAAAGGAGCTTAATCCTGCAGTGAATAAATATGGTAAAGCTTTTGAGAAACAGTTTCACCCTGACATAGCCAAGGCATACAGGGAAGTGGAATTTGATGGCCATGTCATAAACATGATAATTGCATCACATTTTTACAGACAAGGGTTGTTTGAACTTGGAGACTGTTTTGTAAGGGAGGCTAATGAACCTGATGCAGCATCTTTGAAAGTTCCCTTTGTTGAAATGTATCAGATACTTGAGCAATTGAAAGCAGGAAATCTCCAGCCAGCTCTTGCATGGGCTAGTGTTCACCGTGATGAACTCCTGCAGAAAGGATCTTCTCTTGAATTTAAGCTTCATCGGTTGCGATTTCTGCAAATTGTTCAAGGAGGTAGTAGAAATGATGCCTTGCAATATGCAAGGAGTTTCTTTGCACTGTTTGCGTCTCAACATATGGCAGAAATACAAAAGCTTATGGCTTGCCTCTTGTGGGTAGATCGGCTTGAGGTCTCTCCATATTCTGACTTGTTCTCTAATTCACACTGGGATGCCCTTGGTTTAGAATTAATACAAGAATGTTGCAGTCTCCTGGGCCAATCTTATGAGAGTCCACTTCAGGTAACTATCTCAGCAGGTGGTCAAGCACTTCCCACACTGTTGAAATTGGCTAATGTTATGGCTCTGAAAAGGCAAGAGTGGCATAATATGAAACAGTTGCCAGTGGAAATTGAATTAGATAGGGAATTTCAATTTCATTCTATATTTGCTTGTCCGGTGTCTCGGGATCAAAGTACAGATGATAATCCTCCAATGCTGATGCAGTGTGGTCATGTGCTTTGCAAGCAGTCAATTGCAAAACTTTCAAAGGGAAATTCACGAACATTTAAGTGCCCGTACTGTCCTAATGAAACAACCGTGGCAAATTGTAAACAGCTTTACTTCTGAAAATTGTTAGTTGTTCTTAAGCGTACTCTCTTGGGTGATGTATGTGGATGTACTTTTCTCATAAATAACAGGTGAACAGGTTTTCATTGGAATTGACCATCTTTCTGGGAGAAGAGGTTCAAAACTGGTAGATATTTCTTACTATCCAGGTCATTTTGGAACACATGGGATCAATCTCATGAAGCCTCTTGCTGACAGGAAAATTTGTGAATATGAAACATTTATAAGGATTGCAAGAGCATCACCAGTGCTTTGTGTGAAATTAATTGGGGATCATTGGTATTAGCACAGTCGTTCTGTATCTATTTCTTATGGTAGGAAGGAAGAGCTGTCGCATTTATATGTTCCTACCATTCAACCTTTTGCATTTGAAAATGCCATTGTAAATAATTTGGGTCATACCTATTGTTATTTGTTGACTATATATTGCAGTAACTACTAAAAGATGATGTGCATTTCGACTGTGTTATTGCTGCCCTAATATTTCAAAAAAGAGATGACACAATGCTATTCCTTTTTAGTAACGCTATTTGTTGCTTACCATTTGCTTCTTCCTTGTGGTTTGTTGTCTATTTTGAATGTGATTTAAGTCTTTATTTTCATTTTTCGTGACATTAGTCTCCTGCATTTTTAACAGATATCCTAGATGAGAAGTATGATATATTCCATTGTGTATCCGATCTCATAGTCCAGAACTTTTTACTGATTCTTTTTTAGCTGATTACATGTGGTCTGTGTATATCTCTTCTGTTATTCTGGTTGACATTTCAAGTAACTGTGATTCACTTGAAATGATTTTATGAACAATGTTGTCATTGTTGTGGGAAATGAAAATGCATGTTATAAACATGGAAGTTGTATAAATGCATTGACCATTTAAATTGAATAATGAAATGAGAAAAATAATTAATATTCGTAGATGGATTATTATTGCTTGGTTTGTCTGTAATTATTTCTTCTTGAAGTTGTTCCATTGATATTCTATTTTCTTTAATCTTTAATTGTTCTTTTCCACTCTGCATTCTTTGTTAAAAAATCTCTGGTAGTTGCAACTTTAATAGCACCCTTTGCAGATCCTTACCTTGTATATTAAACCACAATATTCTGCCTAGTACCTCTTCGCCTTTGTAGGTTGCACAGAAATTATTTAGCACTTTCTTTTGCTTTGTGCATTTGCTTCAATGCAGGACAGGTGGCCTGTATATGGTGTTCTCTATTCTATGATCTACAGAATGATGTAGCATTTTTGCAATTGCCCTTACCAAAATGTGAGGGTTACCATTTGTCATCTTCTTTTATAATTAACATTATTACGTATATGACATGTGGAGGGTTTAATCTTAATATTGAGTCATGTCTTGCAGTTCAAATAGACGAACGTACATGGGTACATGGGGAACGTGGTGTTTTGGCTTTTTTGGAGGCCATTTTCAGGGAAATGGTAGAGAGGATGACTATTATTTTTTTTGAAAAAAGGAAATTCAAAAGTTCAGTTGTCATGACAGCCACCATATACATATAGATCTTTAATACATGATATTTAAAACAAAATGGTCAAAGGCTGCAAGTACGAATTATAAAATGAAAAAATAAAAACTAGAAAATATGTTATTACCTAAGCTTGTGAAAAAATTGTGCAATCAATGAGCCCATCTACCTTTCCTTAAGATTGTAATGATGAACAAAAGTGACAAGTAGCTTTTTGTAAAGAGCAGAAAGAAAGAATGCTGCCTGAATAACACAGGTGACAAGTAGCTGTCTTTGTATAGAGAGCGGAAAGAATGCTGCCTCCACAAGGTTGAAATCTTTGCCGTTATATGTTGTAAACTTGTAATTTTGGGACTGCAGAAATAATTTTTAATTATTTCAACGGTAAAGATTGGAAAGAATGCTGCCTCAGGTTGAAAATTTTGGGACTGATTAGAAATAACCATGATCTTGGGATTGAAACACTACCTTGAGATGCACAAATGGAGCTTGAAATTTTAAGAACTGTTTTGTTCGATATTATTTTGAAAACCTTGTTTATTTGTCGAATGAAATGATCGAAAATTGTTTTCAAATCTTGCAAAGTCAATCTTAACATGTGATTGTTATATATTGTAAAAGAGCTTGGAATTCTATTGATTTGTAAACCAAAATCTATCATTTAGGGCTGAGAGTGGTTTGGGTCCTACAAAAGAGCAATAAAATATTTTCACATTCTCTTAGAGGATTATGTTTGTTCATCAATGATCTTATTTTGATTGCTAGTTCCACTCTAGGGTACAAGGGCATTTGTTTTCCCTTGAGCAATTTTGTAGAGATATGGGTATGCAGTTAATACTAGGAAGAGTTCCACTCTAGGGTACAAGGGCATTTGTTTTCCCTTGAGCAATTTTGTAGAGATATGGGTATGCAGTTAATACTAGGAAGAGCAAGATCACATTCTTCTCCAAAAGAAAGCAAAAATTGGCCCAAATTTTTATTTTAAAGGAGGTATTCTAGAGAAAATAATAAATTATGGATGACTTGGGATTGGATTTAACAAGAGTACTATTTGAAAAATTTGTGTAAGGAGAACTTTGGGAAAGTGGAGAGCATTTTTGTCCTCCAAAATAGATGTAGAGGTAGAATTAAGGAATTAAAAAATAATCACTCTATTTGGGCTATTACCAAATCTAGTGGCACTTTACGTGTGTGAATTCCACCAAATGGATGTAAATAGAGAGAATCCAAAAATTGTATGATCACAAGCTATTCAAGATAAAAACTTCAATTCTCTATGAAATTCTTCTAGATGAAGGAAGTGCAGTTCGTATTAGAGCCATTGTTATGGCGTGTCTTTTAAAAAAAAACAGAATTTGAGCAAATGAAGGCAAATAGTTTGCCCAATGTTGTTTAAAGATGTCTTGATTGAAAGAAATAAGTGATGTATTAAGTGAAACTATAGATGGATAAGCAAATGATCGATTAATTTGAATTCTTTTCTTAGTAATAGCAAAGAAATAAAGGCACTGGTTGTATATAAGTTTTATAAGTCTTGAGTAAAAACGTTACAAAGAGAGATATTTCCTTGAAGAATTTAACTTCCACTTTTGACCATTAGCTTGTTACCTATGGCTATCTAGCCTTATATTTAGTGTTGAAGCATAGCGTCTGTCGGTAATTTACTGATTTGACTGAGTCAAACTAAGTTGTCTAATTGGCCTAATCGGCCTTAGACAACTTAGTCTTACCGATTAGTTATATTATGTTGTGATAAAATAATAATTAATATATATTGAAAATGGATCGATTGACATATGAATCGATTCTATGATAAAACATATTAACTAACTTATAATAATAAGACGTGTTGATTAAGTTGTATTAACTAACCGATCTGAGGGAAGAGGCCTGATGATTGTATAAGTCGTGATGTTTAAAGGGACATCTTGTCAAGTATATAGTATCGGTCTCTCCCTCAGCAGGTCGGGTATTAGAAGACATAAGAAATAAAATACATTCACATCTAGCATATCGTATCTCATCCAACACCTACAGGAGTTCGTATCAGCAATACATCGAATTGTAGACCCAAGCAGATCACATATTACTCTGCAGATCGTGTTCCTGTCCTGCGTATCCTCCGTCATCTTCAAGTCTGCATTATACAAACAACTATCAGATTGAATTCCTTCTTGTGACGAGATTTCTCTGTCTCCAGCAGATCACCATTCATATATCAGATCACTAGTCTGAACTGTGTTGATTCTAGCTTTAAAGGGGTTAAGCTAATACATCTTCAAATTATTTTGGTAAAACATAATCTGATCACCAAAACTTAACATGGTATCAGAGCAGATTCTTTCCTGTGCCTGCTCTTTAGTGACAAGATGGGTTCAACTTGAGCACAGATCAACTCCCTGTTTTACATCATCAGCGAAAGAAGTAAGAAGACGGTGACTAAAAAGACGACTTCATCATCAGACAGACATCGACTTCACGGCCATAATCTTATGGTGGACAGCGACCATAGAATATACAGATCTATATTCCTAATGGCAATTACACGGAGATTCAAGAAGTTAATAATGTCGACTTCATCATGTGCTCTTGGTCAGTGATCAGAAAAGATTTGTTAATGATTTGGACGTCCAGAAAGAAATCCACACAGTGCTTATGAGAAGGGTGCGACTTCAACAGCTTCAGCAATTTTATTGGAGAAAAATGACAAAGCAACGTGGCAGGTTCATATTTTGTGAAAGGTGCGACTTGTGATGAACACCAATTTCAATACTTATGCGGGCAAATAAGGGATGCAAGGAGCAATACGTTCTATAATGTTTTGGAGATAATGATTTAAGTCGCATATTTAATTTTATCGTACATTGTTAGACGACTAGTATCAAGGTCAACTTAATGGGCCGGTTTAACATCAGTTTACAAAAGGCGGTCGATATGTGTCTAAAGACGTCAAGAAGAGTGAGCATCTGTGGCATCGATGACTGGAATGGAACGTAAGGCTTACTGAAGAAAAGGGAAGAGAAAGTTAATGATTTACATTGACCAATGGTCAACAAATATAAATCATGCATATTACCTGTCAACTAAACATAACCGATAGTTATAGGAATCGGTTACTAATGAAAAGTCAATAACTAATAAATGCAACCTTCTATGAATGGGCATGAGAGAGGCATATAAAGGAAATGGAAATTAACTTTGAAAAATATATAGTGCATGTGAGAGAGTTCGTGGTGATTTTTCCTGTACTAGTGTGCTTACCCCTTGGATGAGCCATGGTGAATATCATTGTGAGATGACGATCTCACAATGACAAACATTTGTACATCTTACCATCATTATGAGATGATGATCTCACAATAATGGTTGATATCTTGTGAGGTGATATCTATGGATAAGCCATAATAGTGGATATTACATGAGGAGATATCTATGGTGGATATCACGTGAGGTGATATCCATGGGTAAGCCATAATGGTGGATATCACATGAGGTGATGTCTATGGATAAGCGATGCTGTTTGTTATCACGGTGAGGTGATATCTATTCATTCACCATCCATGGGAGTAACCATGGTAGTTGTGTTCACTTGCATTCCCACTCATGGGAGTAGCCATGGTGAATCCACCCTCTAGGAGTAGCAATGGTGAATGTCACTATGTGACTCAGATCTTGTGTAGGATTCCTCCCTAGCTAAGAGGGAGTGTTGAAATATAGTGTCGATTGGTAATTTACTGATATGACCGATTCTATGATAAAACATATGAATTGATTCTATGATAAAACATATTAACACATAAGATCAGTTAGTTAATACAACTTACAATCATCATGTCTCTTCCCTCAGATCAATTAGTTAATACAACTTAATCAACACATCTTATTATTATGAGTTAGTTAATATGTTTTATCATAGATCTGAGGGAAGAGACGTGATGATTATATAAGTCGTGATGTTTAAAAGGGACATCTTAAGAGTATATAGTATCAGTCTCTCCCTCAGTAGGTCGGGTATTAGAAGACGAGAAATAAAATACATTCACATCTAGCATATCGTATCTCATCCAACACCTACAGGAGTTTGTATCGCCAACACATCGAATTGTAGACCCAAGCAGATCACATATTACTTTGCAGATCGTGTTCCTGTCCTGTGTATCCTCTGTCATCTTTAAGTCTGCATTATACAAACAACTATCAGATTGAATTCCTTCTTGTGACGTGATATCTCTGTCTTCAGCAGATCATCATTCATATATTAGATCAAATCTATAGTTTGAACTGTGTTGATTCTAGCTTTAAAGGGGTTAAGCTAATACATCTTCAAATAATTTTGGTACATAAACTGATCACCAAAACTTAACATTTAGCACAACATACGAAAGACTTTAAAAAAAATAAAATTGGCTTGGCTATCTAGTCTTATATTTAGCATGACACACGAATGGCTTTAAAAACAAACAAACCCAAGTCTTTTCTTTGTATGTTGTGCTAAATATAAGGTTGGATAGACACTGCCCTTTCGTTGACTTAATTAGAGTTCAATATCCTCAAGAGAACAAAATTCCTCATAGTGGAGTTGAGGACTAACTCACATCATCTTTGGTGTGAATTAGGCAGATGGAAAAGCCCATGAGAGGTATGAGGAGGAGTTTGTCTTTTGCACAACTAGACACTAGAAAAAGAAAAAATACTTTATTTTGACATCTAAAGCTTACAATGACATCTAGGTCAAGTGCATAGTAATTTAGTAGCAACTTTATTTCAAGATCTATTCAATGAGATATTGATTGGAGGAATGAGGGAACTTAATATAAAATTGAATAATAGAAAATGAACACTTCGAACAAAAAATAACTGAATATGTTTTCCCATAGCTTATCTTTAAACTCTTTAACATAAAAAAATCATAAGTTCTATTCTATTCTATTCTTTCCTGAAAAAACGAAGTATGAATACCCCAATATTCCCCATCTTTATGCCCTCTACGTAGAAGTGGTAGCATGTAATTGATATGTGTGCTATGGGTTTTCTGTGCCCCATAAGTCTCCCATCCACAACAGCCAAAAAAAAGAGAGGTACATTGATAGTATCTTGCTGGAATACCAACAATGGTATGTGTAGGGAGTGTCATACACTTAGATTTTTAGCGTTAGTAATTTGATATATTGGTGCCAGGTAATTTCATATGGAGACCCTTTGATAATTGGCCATGGACATTGATGAAAGTTTTTAACTTGGTTGTATGAGGCAATCACAGTGGTCCTTTGGTATCCAGTCTACAGTCATGGAGCTATTTCATTGAGCTTGGTTCTTTGACCTCTTGACATAGGCCATAGTAGCATATAGAGTTGTATCACTAGAGTGGTTCATTGGCTCAGGAGATGACTGTTATATGCGATGAGTGAGAGCATGCCTTGCTCAAGAAGTGGATTTTTATTATGTTACACGTGTGGAAACATATAGGTTGGGCAAAGAGCTTGTCCAATGGGAGGCCTCATGGGCAATGTTTGCACCCTCAAGTGATGCTTTAGTTTCCTACCTCACACATGAGTTAAATATTGCCTACCTTCAAGGGACACCATCCGTGAGCAATAGGTAGAGATAGGCAGGCTATGTGAGGAGGCTGGGTAGCTTCGTGGGATTACTTCGGTGTTGCAGGATGGGCTTCAATCAAGATCTTATTATACTAAGAACCCTTGCTTGTCACCAGAGTAGGGTAGGGGAGGGATCATCTTGAGCACTCTGATTGTTTAAATTTATGTGCTTAAACATTTTTTATATTGAAAACTCATTTTATATAATGAGACATTGATGTTATGATGACATATTTGATATCACACACAATATTATATTTTCATGATTAAAAAATGTTATATTATGGTTTAGATTAATCTCAGTATGCATCTTTTGGTCTTTTTGTGCATATATAGTTCATATTTATGCAAATGTATTATGTACATATATATAATCTATGAGAATAAATAAACTTTATATGTAATGGAATCTAAAAAAGATGAATCAATTGATGGATGAAACAAATATTCTATAATTAAGATCACATATAATAAGTGAATAAGAAGTTTCATTTGTGCCTAGATTAGGTTGAGTTTTAGACTCTTTTTTTTTTTTCACATTTTTCTAACTAACATGCTATTTCATTAGGATGGTAGATAAACCTATGACATCTTCTAGTTTCTTGTGGTTCAACAAATCTTCATCTACCTTGTTCATTTTTGTCTAGTCTAGTGCCTTTATATCCCAATTTTCATGTGTTTGTATCTAGGACAATAAATTTGTTAGGATTCCCATGTCATTCATGTGTATCCACGTTCCTTGGAAAGTGTTCTAGGGGACTTGAGAGGGAAATAATTCGATATGTATTCACTATGAAAAATTGTAATTGCACTTCAAAGAGGTGAACATGTGTTGGTGATGGTAAGAAGGCTTAAACCTGAGTTATTCTTTCTAGGTGTCCACTTTGAGAATGTGAAAGGTCTTGAGGTGGGTGCCCAAGTTTGGGAGATGAATGGCCATCCTCTTATGTGATTATAAAATTCATTAGGAAGTTAAGGAGCATCTTGAGAAGTTGAAGAGTTGACTAGCTATGGGCTAGATGTCCATGTTGGAGCCCTATGGATATTATTATTTTATTGTTATTTCTATTGGCTGTCCATTATCTTAGGCTTGGGTTTTTTAGGTTGTTTCATGCCTCTTGTTTTAGGTTATCATAGTGGTTTTCCCTCCCACAAGTTTCTATAAATTGGAGCCATCAAATGGTAGTTTTATGTTGATTTCTTGCAAGTAACAACGTGTTGTCAGATTAATAAGAGAACAATAGTGAAGTGTATTATTGTGTATATCTTCATGGAAAATTAATAATATATTTACCCTCTTTCTCATGTGCAGTTTTTTCCAAAAATAATTTCTCCATGTAAATTCGATCTCTTATGGTTTGTTGATTTTTTATATTTCTATTGAATGTGCAACCACATATACTAGTATATCTATATTTAAAAAATATAGGTAAATTATGCCGAGAGATATCTTATAATAGAAGGGAATGATTGCTCCCTTTTAAATATTATGGCACTCTTCCATTATCATTTGAATGTAACGGTTTCATATAGTTGGAGAAAAGTGGCGAGGGTTCTATTTTATTTGGAGTAATAAAATAACACCTCCACAAAAACCAAAAGATGACATATTTCATGCATTTACCCGTCATTTGCATGTCAAATTGTTTCAAAATCAAATTTTTGTTTACAGACATTTTGATGTCATTGTAGATGCCTCTCGACATAATAAATCTGATTTGGTAATCTTATTTTCAAACTAACAATCACTTGCATAATTTAATATGGTAGGTTTACTTGACCTTGTTTTCAACATTTGGTATTAGATCTAATAGTTTTGTTGAGAGGAGGATGCCTTTCTTTTAAGTGTTGAAGGTTTTTTGGTTGCAATGGGTGCGCTTTTATTTCGTGGTCTTTTGCATATTTGTGAAAAAGATTTTAAACAATTGCCACTACCTGTTCCCAAGATACTAAAAATTCAATGACATTGGCTACATGATGTGGAAATTGAAGATGGAGGATCTTCTAGAAGAGAGAGATCAATGGTTGTTAGTTTCACAAGAAACAAAGCCATCATCAAAATTTGATGAAGAGTGGAAGAAGTTAGGCAAGAAGGCATGGGGAGCCATTTGATTGTGTCTTACAACTTTTGTCCTCTTGAATGTATCCACAAAAAACTCCGCATACTAGTTTTTTTTAATTAAATATACTTTATCGAAATAGTGAGTACATTATGAGGGGCGACAACTCCAAATAGTATCAACAAGGACCACCTAGCAAAACATAGTAAGATGAAGTACTCGTAAATGCATCAGATACATATCTTACTACATAAAAAGCTAAGGGGAGTTAATCCCAAGTACTAGCAACACTATTGCTGCATTAAGATTAGTCACAGTCAAAAGTGTCAAGGGGTGGCACAATCAGGTTGGGGTCCACTTTTGTAAAGGTGAATTGATTTGCTATCTTCATCTTACTAGTACCTTCATCTTCAGCTGGTTTAGGAATTTTCTTCTCCTCCATGAATTTCCTAATAAATTCAAGTTCTTGTTGATTCAAATTATTCCTTCCTTGTGGGAGAAAGTGAGTTGACTTGTGTAGACACCTAAAAATTGTGCAACTAATTAAATCATATCAAAATCAAGAATCATATTGAAATCAAGTCTCATATCGAAATCAAAGTCTCATATCAACATCAAAGAATCATATCGAAATCAAGAATCATATCGAGATCAACTCTCATATCAAAATTAAAGTATCATATCAAAATCAAAGTCTCATATCGAAATCAAGCAACATATTGACATCAAGAATCATATCAAATCAAGTATCATATCACAATCAGTTGAATCAATCAATCTAGGACACATATCAAGCATCCTATCAACAATAAGTTTGACCCATATCGACAAAGTGTGACCCATATTAACAATGTTTGACCCATATCGACAAGTTTGACCTATATCGAATCAGTTTGACTCATATTGAATCAGTTTGACTTATATCGACAATGTTTGACCCATATCGACAAGTTTGACCCATATCGACAAAGTTTGACCCATATTGACAAGTTTGACCCATATCGACAAGTTTGACTCATATCGACAATGTTTGACCCATATTGAATCAGTTTGACTCATATCGACAATGTTTGACCCATATTGAATCAGTTTGACTCATATTGACAAAGTTTGACCCATATCGACCAGTTTAACCCATATCGACAATCAATTTGACTCATACCAACTATTGAACATATCGACACTTGACTGCTATCGACAATCAAGATCCATACCAACTTGACCTATATCGAATTTGACCCATATCGATATTTGACTCATTGAACAACGACTCATATCGACCCTAGACCGACTTTTCGACATCTTGCATCTCAATAGACACAATCGACGCATATCAACACATCGACAAGGTGAAAAACATCACAACGAACCCAAAAATCTAATTTGCACATGTTATAACTTTCAAAAATTTCAACACTGTTTCGTACATGCGCTAAAATAGTGAACAAATGCGCTATAACAGTGAACAAATGCATTGTACAACTTAACGTATGCGCTACGGGAAATTTCATATGCACTAAAAAAAATCAACGAAAAAAAACAAAAACCTACCCGTACCGCACGAAAAACTTGAAAAATTCAAAAAAAAAAAGAGGAAATAAATTGCGAAAAATCACACGAGAGGGTTAGGAATTCGAACTTACTGGTGGGCCATACTCCGCTGGTCGATTGTAGTGCCTGACCTTCTCAAATCGATGCTTGTGATAGGGGGGGGGGGATTTTCTCTCTCCTCTCCAAGCTCCACTCTCCAAATGCCACGTGCACAAATGAGGTAAAAATGGGCCCTTAAGTGTTTATATAGCCCATGCTGACGCATTCGATTGTGGTGCCTCGGTGGATGTGTGGGGCATGTACGCGCTATTCCCACCTAGTCTCTTCATCATTTTAATCTATTTTTTTAAATAACATTTATTTGGGAGATAAATATCAAAAAATTCAAAAATTCAAAAAAAAATTTAAATTAAAATCATCCAAAATTTTCAAAAATCATCATGCATCGCGACACTACATCGAAAATCGTAATTTTTCTCAATTTATCTTTTGAGGGGGCATATCGACATCAATACCATATCGACATTAGTTTTATCATCGAATCTCATATCAAATCAATTCTTCATATCCAGGGTTTCATATCGACAATTTTGACGACAACACCATATTAAGAATTTTGGCGACATATCGAGTGTTTTTCTTTGAATCAACATGTGGTCACACGTCGCTTCAAAGAGGGGCAAAATGTAGACACCTAAAACTTGCGTAACTAATTAAATGAATTTTATTCATCATCATTCATTTACCTATTAATTAGACTAAGGTTTAATTAATATCCCTATTCCTCCAATCAACCTATTAATTAAATTAAAGATTTGATTAAAATCTTTTTCTTCTAGCCTAACCTATTAATTAAACTAAGGTTTGATTAAGTACCCATTCAATCTTATTTATTTAATTAAAACCCCTTTTTTTCCTTTTAATTGAATTTAAAGCTGATTAAATCCCTTTGCATTTAAATAAATCATTATTATTTGTGAATAGTCCCCCCACTTGCAAAATCCTACAAATGCAAGTTGCACCCCTTTTGGCTAAAATAAATCTTTTATTTTATCTAAAAATGCCTATTTCCCTCCACTTGCATTCTCCTACATTTTCCATTAGCATGCTAATATTCTTCTAGAATCCCTCTAACCCCTCATTATCCTAATTAATCCAAAGCCTAACCAATGTTAGTATTTATTCAAATTAAAAATACTACACATCTACCCAAACCCACATGTGACTAACAAGTCACTTCACATGTCCACATTACCTTTGACCAAGGGGTTCTCACACGTGTGACGATCCTCTTCCCCATAGAGCCACCCTACTATTTCCCCTTTTAGTTCATATGTCATAAACTCTCTTCCTCTAGCCCTTACACCTTTCCACAAGTGTTTCCACTTGTCACCTCTTGGACTTCCCAAGATTTGCTCACACATGTGTGAGCACACTTACCCTTGCACCCACTTCTCCTTGTGACACTTGTCACAAGGCTAATCCTTCAGGCTTGGGACCACATTACCTTTCAATCTAAGCCCTTGATCACCCTTTTAATCTTGACCATTGATTTCCAAGCCTCCAACTCTATAAATTGAGCCTCTATCCATCAATCAAGGAGATTATTTTTATCATAGCCTTATAATGCCTTTTTGATTCTAGATCAATCATCTTATGCATCAAACTTACAGTCATTTTTCAGGTTATCAAGGAGCTCAATTTGTCATCTTCAAGCACTTAGATATTCTTAGTTGCATGCTAGTTTAGCTTTCATCATGTTGATAGTATCATGCTAATCCCATTTTCATGCTAGCTTAATTCATAGCCATTGTATATCAATTTCATAGCAATCTCCATGTTAGTTAATTAGCACACCTAAGCTTTCAATTTTGAATCAGTCTTAGTCTCATATCTTGCATTCCATCTTTTCATATCATTTGATCATCTAGCTAGGATCTTAGTTGCATTCATTTCGATCTTGGAATATCCTTCAAGCTCGTTCTTTAGGTTGACATCTAAAAGATCAAGTGCTCTTCCAAGTGAGAGCCACCTTGAATCTTGAAGATCTTTGGAGATAGAGGAACATGAGGCATGCTTGGGGTTCTTGATTTTGAAGCTAACTTAGTTTAGTTTCTATATTGATCTCTAACTCTAACATAATGTTTCATGTGTGTGTTTGATGTTGTTTGATTCTCTTTTGTAGATTCCACACTTTTCAGCACACAACTTGATCTCTATTTTGTAGATTGTGGTGAGGTCCTCCTTTAGCAGAATCATAAATCAGTCCTTAGGAATTTCAAGAGCTATTGAGACCTAAAACATAATAAAAAGATAGGTGAGATCACAATTACTCACTAAGATGCCTCCTAATGCCTTAGAAAATCTCTACATTCCTCTTCTTGCAGATAAAACACATAATCTCATTTGAAAAAATAAGCCAAAACTTATTCAACTCGATATTAAAAGCATCAACGTAGCCAACAAGGATTTCATGCCATGAAAAACCACATGGATCGGTCCATTTAATAGGTAGTCCAAAAAAAAAGTGACCAAATTGCAATTGCACATTTATATTCAAAAAATAGGTGCTCAAAAGTCTCAGGAACAAAACATATATCAGACATTCTAGTAGACAAACCATAAGAATTTAAAACATGGCCAACAACAAGTTTTTTAAGTAACAACAACCAACAAAAATAAGCTTTCTTAGGTTGGACACAAAGTTATGCCAAATGTGAAGAAGCCTAGTAGACCATTTGGTATCATACCAGTCAAGGTTTTAGGAAAGATTAAGCTAGTTATAAACATTCCTCAAGCTAGTTAGGATAGAGTATATTTTGTTTACTGTCATATCATGAAATTTAGAGCCATCAAATGTCGTTGAGAAGTCTCAATTAGAAATCACTTGCCTCGAGAATGTTTCCCTAGACCCTTCCTAAGCATAGAGCATTTCTTCTAATGGGTCAGAGGAATACCAAATTAGCCACCTTCTTATGGGTTAGATGATAACTAGGACTAATAGATTTGATAATTTGTAATAGCAATTTTAGGAAAGTAAAATGTAATGTATGATATTACTTTGTTGCATGTTTGAAGAATGAATGATTTAATTGAAAATCTTAGAATTTAAGGAGTATATTATCAAGAACATGTGATAGTTTAATATTCACCTTGAGATCAAAGTACTTCTTTTCTTTTTTATAGGATGAGTTTGGAGATTAGTGCCAAGTTTGTAGTTGCAACAATATTCTATACCTATAGACTCGATATGATAAAATGATAGCTTTATAATTCACTTCACTTGGTTCATTTTCATGTCTTCATCATTTTCTAATATGCAACGATTACAACTATTTAAAATTTTCTTGGTACGACTTGTTGTGTAGCTAGAGGTATGTTCTCCTAGGTTAACATGTAGAAATATGTGTAAAGATTGAAAACAACATTCTTCAAACATATATATGCTCCTAGAATGACCATGTACATCTCGATTCTCTTTAGTGCATTAAATCTAAATGTTCAACACCTTAGAATGAGATAGGAGTTCCTAATTTAAAATGATGTAAAATGAAAGCATTGAATGCCTTTAAATATAAGGACATAACAACATTGTAATGTCCCCATTTTTCTAGTGACATCTCAAGAATCCTAGTTTTGCCTGTTAGCCACCTCCACGGGCAAATTAATTGGTTAGGAGGTGAAATTTTCCATCTTTGGTGGCTTATACTTAGTCATTTATTTGACTTGGATGGATAAATACATGTACTTTATAATATTTTATTATAAAGTAATGATAAAGTTACTTTTTCTTAAATTAGAAAAAATAAACTTATAAAGCAACTTTATAAAAGCACTTTATATTAAGTGTTTTCTTAAGTGAGCACTTGGGCCCACCTTGCACAACCCTCAAGAGGATATAACATTTTAAAATGTTTTAAGATTTTATAAATTGCATATCCAAGGTTGGGCATGGCTTTTGGAAGAAGGGAAGATTGGAATCATTAAAGATGCCTCCAAGTGGTATGAATAGGGCTTGGGATGATTAAAAACATTTTGGGAAAGCAATTTGACATTATTGTTATTGATTGTTTTAAGAAAAGAGTTGTTTCAAGTCTACAACGATTTGGAGGTGTGCTAGAAGGAGAATTTGGGACATAAACCTCAAAATTCTTCAAGATAGGACGAAATCCCTATCAAATTATACATACCAATTTGCTAGAATTGCTTATATCTTGCCAAAAAGAGTCAAATTCATTGTTTCTTCAGCTGTAGCAGTCTAGATAGGGTCTAATATATAAATCTAGGCCATTTATTTGGCAAAAAATAGTGATTTATTGCTTTTGGTGGCTCGTTGTACCTTCCCTAGCTGGGCCGTACCATTCCCCATGCCTGGGTGAGCAAATAAAATAAATGTGAGGGTTTGACATTGAAGGTTGTGCTCATATTTCATTGTCAGGGATTAATAAAGGCAAATTTGTGGTTAATCCAGAGATTTCATAATGTGTGTGAGCTGCACCAGCATTTATATGAGGAAAATTGACCAATTTTAGAGAATTTGCCTGGCAACATTTGGAATTTCTATCTGGGTCTTCTAATTTATGCTATATTTGATTTTGGTAATTCAATTTAGAGTCAAATAAGATGTGTGGAGATTCTACCTCAGTTATTGAGCATTACCACTAGCATTCTTCTAAATATAGTCAAATAAAGGAGGTGTCTTGGGCAAGCTTTGGACTCCTGGTAGGCCAATTTTGGCTTTGGATGTTATTTATAGTGATTTTTATTGATTTGTTGGTTTTTGATAATAAAATCTAGATGCTGGTTATTTATTTCAATCAATTACTATATTTTTTTGCATTAGTTTTCTTGCATCATAGCAAGAATCTCAAGCAAAAACCATATTAAACATCAAAAACTGCAAAAACATCTCTTCAAAACTTAAAACTTCAATCGCTGGCCAAAGAAAATAGACTTAGAAAATATATTAGGTTGTGGGAAAATTTGGTTGGCATCTTTCAAGGGTATCAAAGCAATGATCCTGCCAGCCTGGGGGTCAAAAGAGTAATTCTATGCAACGGGGCAGATTTGGTATCTACAGATATTACACACGCAAGAGACCTAGAGTGGATTTAAATTTTGTCACGGAATCGCCCTTTGAGACTAATATGGGTGATATACCAGAAGGACAGAGGAGCCCATCTAGACATGAGAGACAGATTCCACTCAATCCTGGTGAGATTATGAGGAGCCTGGCTGAAGCAAAGCCAAGAATTATTCAGACAATCAATAGGTTATAGGACACACTTGACATAATGGATTTGGGAAATAATAGGGGAAGGCACATGAGTTGTAGCAGGACAATATCAGTTGCAGGAAGTAGGGGCAGTAGTAGAATTCCATCTTCCCTGAGTAACGCATCCATCTCACCACGAAGAGACATGACCCATACTAGGACAACATATAGGCCTATGCTCCCTCAATTCACTCCTAGAGATGAACCACCGTTGGCTAATCCACATAATGGAATCACCTTCTAGGACACAGTTATGGCTGCCAACGATGAGTGGGCACGTCTACCAGCACATGTTAGAGATGCATTTTCGTTGCATCAATATTGTATGCAGCGTCGTGATTCTATGAGGGGACAGAATGACAGGGGACCCAGACAACAATGGAATACTGATCTCAAGAAGGCTACAGATAAGTTGATCTTATCCACTTTTGATGGCAGTGGCTCCACTAGTGCACGAGCATGGGGTCACAAGCTAGTAGATATATACCTCTCTTTGAAGCCCATGGTTGAAAATGAGGCCATTCAGTTTGATGTCCTGCATTTGGAGGGTGTTGCATATGTCTGGTGGCACCATGGATTGGTCACGCAGAATCATGCTCTCATTCATTCATACGTAGAGTTCATAGAGAGGTTGATTTCCAGATTTGACAGGAAAGATGTGGAACTTTATTACATGGATTTAGCTCTCTTGAAATGGTTAGGACATATGAATACATATATTAATGAATTTCAGCGTATAGCAGTGATGGTACCTGAGATGCCTAATAGGAGGCTAGCTATGCTATTCATAGAGGGACTTCATGAGAGATATCATGGTTTAGTCAAGGCTTTGAAGCCTAAGACTTTGTAGGAGGCTATACAACTTACCTTGGGCTTGGACACCACACCTCCACCTTCTACATTTCAGCAGAACATGAAATCTTCTGAAGGTTCTAAACCTTCTCAGAGTTCATCTTCACAATTATCCAGTGCACCACTTCCACCTAAGATGGATCATGAATCACGAAATGAATTAAGGAGGAAGAAATTGTGTTTCTCATGCAAGGAGCCATGGGAACTAGGTCATAGGTGCCTTGGAAAAGGCAAGGCACATCTTATAGAGGTCTTTTTTGATGGGGAAGATGAGAAGATGTAGGATATAGGTGATGGGGATACATTGGCTTTTGCCAACATTATGATTGCTTCATTGTCAGGAGTACCTTGGTATTACCCCTTTCGATTGAAAGTAACTCTTAGGGGGCAGCCAGTGGATTGCTTGGTAGATACTGGTGCTACCTACAACTTCCTTAGTGAGCAGACTGTAGAGAAATTTGGATTACAAGTTGAGAAATTTTCAGGATTTAGAGTGACAACTGCTAGTGGCAATACCTTGAGTTGCACTATGAGAGTTCCTCAACTTAGCCTTTAGTTGGGAACTTATCTCTTGACTGATGATTTATATGTGATATCGAGAAAGCAATATGATGTGGTTCTTGGTATGCAATGGCTATAATCTATTGGTAGGTACACATTTGATTATCATAAGATGCAGTTAGAGTTCTCAGCGGATAGGAAGGAAGTGGTGTTGAGAGATTCAACGGATGGCAAGCCTAAAAGTAAGACAACATACTGGTTGGAAGCTAATAGTGATGCATCTTGTAATAAGTTAGATTTTGTGCACTTTGGAACTGCTGATATAGAGCAATCCCAGAGGTTGAATGATGATTGGTTGGCAAGAGCACGACATGCCAAATTGATAGCCCAACAAGCTAAGAAGCGTCCCCTTCACATTCATGACATTTGCCACACATATGATAAGGAGAAATTAGAATTGTCTAGTTCCAATTTTTCAGTTGAAGTTGGTCATCTTCCATATAATGTTGATGAGATTGGATTTAATTTTAGAGTAGGGACAACAAAGGGGATGTTAGTTAGCGCCAACTTGGATGGCACCAAATAAATGAATACAAGGGAACTATTCAGTTCTAATTTTCAGATTTATAACATTAGTGAATTATTGTTCCCTCGTCATGGCATTGATGCATATAATCACGTGGCAGTGAGCCATAGAAATTCTGCAGTATTGAATACACGTGACACATGTTTTGACTCTTCCTATGATGGCATATATACTCCACCTTTGAGATTGTTACAGGTTACTCTTAGTGCGGTATCGTTATCCTTGTTGTGTCAAGGGTTATTTGACATCGTGCTCTCCTACTTCAGGTACTGTAGTGGATCTCTCATTTTGGTATGGGATCCGGGAATTGTTTTGCTTGGGAAATTTTATCAGAGTAGAGCAATGGGTTGCTTGATGTTGCTTGTGGGCAAGCAATCTCAGGAAGGGAGGACTGTAATGTCCCCATTTTTTAGTGATATCTCAAGAGTCCTAGTTTTGCCTGTTAGCCACCTCCATAGGCAAATTAATTGGTTAGGAGGTAATATTTTCCATCTTTGGGGGCGCTTATACTTAGTCATTTATTTGACTTGGATGGATAAATACATGTACTTCATAATATTTTATTATAAAGTAATGATAAAGTTACTTTTTCTTAAATTAGAAAAAATAAACTTAGAAACTAAATTTATAAAAGCACTTTATATTAAGTGTTTGCTTAAGTGAGCACTTGGGCCCACCTTGCATGACCCTCAAGAGGCATATAACATTTTAAAATGTTTTAAGATTTCATAAAGTGCATATCCAAGGTTGGGCGTGGCTTTTGGAAGAAGGGAAGATTCTTTTGGAATCATTAAAGATGCCTCCAAGTGGTGCGATTAGGGCTTGGGATGATTAAAAATATTTTGGGAAAGCAATTTGGCATTATTGTTATTGATTGTTTTAAGAAAAGAGTTGTTTCAGGTCTGCAATGATTTGCAGGTGTGCTGGAAGGAGAATTTGGGACATAAACCTCAGAATTCTTCAAGGTAGGATGAAATCCCTATCAAATTCTACCTACCGATTTGCTAGAATTGCTTATATCTTGCCAAAAAGAGTCAAATTCATTGTTTCTTCAGCTGTAGCAGTTTGGATAGGGTCTGATATACAGATTAGGACAGTTTATTTGGTAGAAAACAATGATTTATTGCTTTTGGTGTTTGGTCGTACCTTCCGTAGTTGGGCCGTACCATTCCCCATGCCTGGATGAGCAAATAAAATAAATGTGAGGGTTTGGCATTGAAGTTTGTGCTTGTCAGGGATTAATAAAGGCAGATTTGTGGTTAATCCAGAGATTTCATAATGTGCGTGAGCTGCACCAGCATTTATATGAGCATTTATTTGACAGGATCCTAGACATAAAAAGGGGTGAAATTAATGTAAGAATCAATACATGAGAGTATGTACATATATGTATAATAAATACATAAATAGAATGAATGTATTGAGATAAGTGAACATATGAATATGGTGAACAATAAATGTATAAGAATGTATGTAATGAATAAGTAAATGACATAAAATAAAAAATCTAAAATTTACAAAATTATATATTCCTTAATATATCAATGGATTAATACACTATCAAATCTAAAAAAATTAAAAAAATTAAAAACAAAATATTATAGATATACCAATTCCAGCATTACAAATAACTATTAATAATAATATAACACCCTTGTCCCATCAATTCCTTTGCCATTCAATGTTAATATAGATTTAAGACATTATTTAGGAAGTCAAAAAAGAAAAGAAAAAGTGCCATTCAAAAGCTTAAAAAGGAGAAGTTCCAATATTTAAATTGACCCCTGTGCTTTCTCTCGTTTGTCCAATGTCATGGTTTACTTCATCGATTCTCCACTGGACAAAGCTCCTTCCATAAACTTTACAGGATATTTGATATTCCATCTGCTCCTGCTTTAGAAACTCCTCTGGTTTGCCTCTACATTATCTTTGTTAACACAATTTGTACTCACATGACTCCTCCTGCATTTCTTGCTTCATTGAAATTTATGTTTTTCCCATTATAATTCAAGCGTTTTTCCTTTTAATTTATGTCTTCTGTATTCTACCAGCAGCCAAATCCTGCAAATCTCAACTTGAATAGACAGACTGTCTCAATTGCACAGCATTCTTGCATTTAGACACCCAAGTGTCTTCCAGGATTGATCACTGGGAGAAATGTTGTGAATTCCGTGAAACACCCGTTTCAATCACTTTCAAGCACCCCAATGGCCGTTTTGCTCTTATTGGGATTATCTGATAAATGTGTTCATGCCTACAGGTAAGCTGCCAGACAGCTTAGATTTCCTCTTTGTTATCAATTTCTCAAGCACCCACATGTTTGTCTAGACTGTTTTAAATTTCAAGTTGTTTTTGAGTTCTAGGCCCTACATGATAACCTAAATGTTCACATCATTATCCTGTATACATTCATTTAAATCCTCCAATGAGGTTCGGAAGTAAGCAGATGTATAACCAACTTGCAAGTTTATTTGCAAATCTAGTACTTAGGGGATAGGATTATGCTTTCTCCTCCTCCTTCATGGTGCCTGATTTACTGCTTCTCCTCTTTGTCCTCATCCATGCTTCCCTGATTCTATCTCTGATTCTTGTGGGTGTAGTCCTACTGTTAATTGGTGCACTGATCGTTTCTTTCCTTGTTATACTCTGGCTGCTTGTGTATGATCTCTATAAGCTGCTGTTCCTGGCGATGCATTGCGTGAAGAGTGTAGTGTCCTGTCTGTTTTGGTTTTTGCTGTTTTTTGCGTCCTTGGTGGTTAGTAGCGTGGTGGGAATTGTGAACACTGTCGTAGGCTTTGTTCATTCAGTGATCTCGGAGTATGGAGTATGGACAGACTACAACACTTCCAGCAATTGTTCCAGGGACTATACCTAATCATGCCTGTCTTACACTCACCCAAGTTAAGGCAAGGTGACACCCGACTGTGAATGATGGTTTGGTCCACTTTACATGGAGGGAACTGTTCAGGTAGCTTCTGATATAATGTGCATGCGCTTTGAGCAAGTTTTCTTACTCCACTTCTCCAACAGAGATATTTGTGCTTTACTGTTATATATCCTGCTTTTCCATTTTGAATTTCTGGCTGAAATTCACAGTTTCTCTAAACCCCCAATAAAATTGCACTTTTCATTTTTACTTTCTTTAATTTTACAAAACTGCACTGAGCTTGCAGCAATGTTTTCATTTCCGTCTTTCTTCCATTATGTTTATGTTTTTATGATTAGCTAGAGTTCCTTGATAATATGTATTCTAGAACACATCCCTCAGGCTCTATGTCCTCCATTAAACTGTTTGTATGTTGGATGCTAGAGGTTTGGTCAGCTGCAACAATGTGGAACCCAATATTTCAGGAATACATTTTGAGAACTCTATGAATTTATATAAACAAGTTTATCATGGACTTGCACATAAAAGAAAAATAAGAATAGAACTTAATCTGTTATCCTCTTATATCATTAGTAATTGGTTATTATTAAATCAAAGGCAAAATGCTATGGTTTATATCATTAGTACCTATTACTAAATCAAAGGCAAAATGCTATGGTTTTTCACATTCATGAATTTCTTTATTTTCATCACATTCATGGTATAATTAATCTCTCTAAGACATTTCAGATTTACAAACAAAGTCAAGATTGAAACGATTCAATTTATTCTAGAGTGTTGCAATCGATTCTCTTAAAATGTTGAAAATAAATTAGTTAGAAATCTTTGTTTTCCCCACTTTAAGTAGCTACTTATCGACTTTAAAGATTTTCTAAGCTTCTCCTGCAATTTAAATTCTGAAAAATAACTTGTGATATTTTAACTGCATCGTGTTCAGTAATGTTCAAATTTACGCAAGTAAAGTTTCAAACACATTTATATGGTAGAGTACCATGGCTTTTGTTTTCCAAATCTATCAACCTGTTCAAGCAACCCTTACACAGTGATACAAATCTGCATTTAGCACACCTGATACTATCATCTTCTGTAGCTTAATCTTATTTGATGAGAGTTCGTGTTTATGTTCTCGTCTATGAAAGCCTTCTGTGTGACATGCAAAACATCGAGTGTACAATATCTTAATTCCTCAACTTTTTAAAGTTTGGGTTCTTTCAATTGTAGGTCGCAATGTTGTTCCAAGTTAGGCCCTCGAATCGAGGCACAAGCTTTGGTTCGTTAATAACTATGCTCTATTAGGAACTATAAATTTATATTTCCCTAGGATCATCTTCCATCTGTCACTAAATGGGCAAGTTTGGGATCCCTTTGCATAAAACCATAGGTTTATCTTAGCAGAGTGGTGGCCCGGTGGGATACAAGAGTCAGAATACTGGTGAAGGTCGAGAAACATAGGCTTTGTCAGGTCCTAAATATTAGGGTATAAGGTGATTGTAAATGCACTTGTTTAGATTAAGTTTACTGATAAATTGCAATTTTAGAGAAGATTTTAGTATGATGAATTGCATTCTAGCTGTATGGTTAAATTGGATTTATTGTTATGAATCAAACCAAATTTTGAAAGAAATGAAAATTGCCCTAAAAGATGAAGTATCATTTCCTTAGAGTACAGGATACCTTTTTTATACGGAAGTATAAAGACACTGGAACTCTGATCTGATTACAACCAATAAAAAGAACAGTCCAAGCTCACAGGTAAGCCACCCACTTCAAAGACAACCATTCTCCTATGTTGAAGTGCTTTTTCACCAGATTGAACAATTTCGATTCTCATAAATCAACAATCAATAACTCCTATTTCAATCAGCCTTAAGTCTTAACTACATATTAACAAAGGACCCTTTTCTTTAATTGAATTATATTTGTGTAATCTTAAAGCAATAAAAAAATTTCTATAAAAATCTATCTTTAGCCTTTGCATGAATTTATTTATTCTAATTCCCCATATAATTTAAAATTTATCTAAAAATGCAGTTAACTAAACGAGATCAAATTCTATTTTTATATCATGCAAAATTCTACTTTGTTTGCATGAAATATTCTACCTTTGTATCCTTCATACTTATCCTTCAAAGTTTATTTAGATGGACATTTTATCTCGTATATACTTTATTTGTTTCTGCATGGATGTTATTACTAATAACCTTATCTTCTCTTAAAGATGTGCTCTGATGCTTAAATTCTACCCTACTTGACTTGATTGGTACCTAATCCAGTAAACAATGAAGTGTGTTGAAGTATATTAGATTCCCCCAACAATGTGTTTTGTATAGGGAGATCTTTCTACGCACCAAATTTAATGTAAGAACCCAGATTCTTGAACTTTCTATCTCTGTTTGGAGGCCATTTTTCTTCAAGATGGAAACTGGACTTGAGGCCATATTGGATTGGAGCTGAAACACTGCATCCTTCATCTAATTGTCAAATTACTTGGCCAAGATTGTTATCAAATCTCGGCTAACTATTTTCTTTTTTTCAACCCAATACTAAACGGTTTATCACTATCACACAAGTGAATGATACAATCTGCTATATATGTTTATCTATTGCTATGGTTTACTTCAATTTTTTGTGCACTTAAACTTTTGGCTTCATTTAGATGTTCTTTTTTAACCTACTTATTTTCAAGTTGAGATGCATATGTTCTCTACAATCATCATGAGTTGATGGGTGTGACCATAGTTAGAAGACTTGGACTTGGTGGACTGATTTTGCTTAGGATCAGAAAATTAAAAAAACCATGAAATATAGAGTTTTTTTAAAGATTTAAAGCTTTTACTATGAATTCTATAATTAATCAAGTTTAAAGACATAAAAATCTTATCAATTAGAAGCTACTTTTATTACATTCACAAAGTATACATCAATCAAATGAGTGCAAAAGTGGATTTGAGTTGAAAGAAACAACATTATTCAATATATAAATATTCTCAAGTGTTTTAGCTGCACAAAACTCATGGATTATGATATGTTTGATTAAGAAAGAATGAGATATAAAATAAGGACTCGTTGTTAAATCCAAATCCTGATTCTATGTCTAATGGTCACCTTCAATTAAACTAAGGAATTGCACAAAAAGATGAAAGAAATAAGGGTTCTCTCACACACAACTCGTTGTTGTACCAAAAGGTGGAGTGTGCTCCAATGGATTTGTGATTGAGAGATGTGATGTAGCTGCTCAAATTGACAACATGACTTTACATTTCATGAGCTTATAAAACATAGCCCATATGATGTGCTATTTATAGATTGGGAGGATGATTGATGAAGGGCTGAGATTGATTGGAGAGATCAATGGATGAGATTAATTTAGAGAATTGGAGTCATGATAAGCTTCCAAGTGGCATCTTGCAATTGGTGCATAAGAGGAGTTCCAAGGTCCAAGAGATTTGGGTGGTGGAAATCTTCTTGAGGAAAGATGAATGATGAGGATCAAAAAGTTTACTTATTTGGAAGTCAAAAAAGTCCTTTTTGGATTTATGTGAAGGGCTAGGATCTTCTTGATTGAATGCATTGGGCCATGTACATGAATGACATGGGCAAGTTTGACTTGGCTTAAGGGTGCCTAAGAATGTGCAAATGGATTTATTAGTTAACTAATTGCTTTTAGCCAACTAATAATTTGAAACAAGAGGAATTAAATAAATAGTTTGTATTTATTTTATTTTTAGAGGATAGGGATATGAAGGGTGAACTTAAATAAATATTGCATTTATTTAATTAAGGCTAGACTATAGAGGAAAGGGTAAAATGATACATGAATTAAATAAATGATTGAAATTTATTTGATTAATGCTAGGAAAATGATTGGAAAGGTTAATTAAATAATTGGTTTCAATCAATTAATGCTGGAAGGGGATAAATGCAGCTAAAGATTCATTTACTTGGGATTTAATTGGATAAAAACTTGGGAATAACAAAAGGTGTTTTTCCATTTGGCATGGCTCAAAATGATAAAATTACTCTGGATTTATTTAAAAAAGACTCAAGAATTAAAAGTGTGCTTTTTAAAAATAGAGTGGGGGTGGCGGAAGCCTCTAGCAGAGTCAAGGGGCAGAATCCCTTGCCACCAAACCCAACTTAAGGCCTTTGAGACCACACAGACATTCATGGTGCATGCTGTTTTTCATAATTTTATCATTTTTAACCAAGCTCCAAGAGTCTAGATTCGAAACCCTTGAAAAAACACGTGTGGAAGCCGTAGATTAGTAATTGGGTCCTATGTTCCTAACTACTTTTTGCTGGTTTTTGCTAACGGTCTTGTTTTCTCCTTGTTTGTTCTTGCAAATGAAATAAATAACCCAACAAAGTGATGTAGATCTCTTTCAAGTTTTGAGGTTATAGTTTTTTATTTTTATTTTTGCTTTTTCAAATCACTTTTACACCTCTGTTTTAAAGGTCAAATCTGAGGCTTGGGACTTGGTGAGTCCTGCAAGTCTTACCAGACTCACTAGCAACGGGGTCCAAATCTCTGGGACTCTTTTCATGCTGCTCGCCTTGGATTTCCCTGGTGTGTCTTGTAACACTGATTGTGACAGTTGCACTTGACACCCAAACCATCAATACTTCCTTCGATGCTTCAAACTGAAATTATGAATCTGCAGCATTCAGCATATGTTTTTCTAGTGAGCTTGAATCTCTTGACGCAAGGATTGCATCTTGTCAATAATATATACCCTTTGGATATATCTGTGCTATAATTTTTTGAGGTTGACTTACACTAGCTTGCAAAATTTCAGATCTTTTTAGAAAACTTAGCCTGAACATACATTATTCAACTATGGAAATTTTGTGTGCCATATCTGCAGGTTATAGGAGTTTTGCATGCAATATCTGTAATGTTTGTTGCAGAAATTTCTCATGTAGCATATGCTACTCCAAGTTGGAAGACTGCTTGTGTTTAACTGTACTTTTAGTGGATCCAACATCACGGGCAATGGAGATTACATCATGATGAACTGATAAATTCTTATTGACAATAGATTCATGTTGTTGAACCCTCAAAAGAAAATTTTTGACATCTACTCCAAGTGCTCGGCCTTATGTGATGAAGAAGAAAATGATCTATTTTTCATGTCCAACAGTAGTATTTGTAACTTGTATGGTTTTTGTCATCTGTGTCAAATCTCTGCTCATACTTTCCATATTCTAAACTTAGGGCTGGAGACTTTCTTGCATATCCTTTTTTTATGCCTCTTTTATCTCATACTTTCTTCGAGTCCATTCTGGAACAGCTGTTATCACTTCACAAGATGGTAGAATAACACTCTGATATCCACTGTAACAAGCCTAAAATTCTGGAATTCATAATTTTGGAATGGAAATTACCCTAAAAATTTTGAACATTACATTTTTAGAGTTAGGGAAAGAATTTATCTCATGGAGGACGCTGAAATTGTATGTGATAACTACCAATAACCCAAACTGCTGAAGCTAATAGGTAAGCCACCTCCAAATTTGAAGATAACTAATCTCCTAGGTAGCAGTATCCTTTCAACTATATCGCACAATTCCAATTCACATGAATCACGCATCACTAATCTCCTTTTACAATCATTGTCCACTACTTATAAAAAGAGAAAACTTGTCCAGAAATAAGTAATTTTTGATTCATCACAAAGCAGTCCAAAAATTCCTCTAAACTATCCATGTCTAGCATTTGCATGGCTTTATTTTTTCTAATTTCATGAATGACCAATAAACAAAACTTTATATTTTAACAATGCAAATAACTAAACTAGAATAAATTCTATCTTTATAGTATCACAAAGAAATAAACAGCATGACACGTAGGACCCAGACAAAAAACTAAAGAGTGCAATACTTCACCTGTACGGTGAAGTCGTACTGGCACCTCTGTACTGAATATCGTACAGCTACCACTCCTGACCACGTATAGTATGCACCATACTCCGTACGGTCACTCGACGAGTTTCACTCTCGGCAGGATCTTCGTCGATAAGATTATTGCAGGTGCGGGAATGAATAATCAACACAGAGTATACACCAACAACATTGAATGGCCAAGAACCAGATATTTGTAATTATATTCCACACGGTAGAGATAGATCCGACAATGAAGTACAAAGTGAAATATTAGAAATGATATCTCCAACAGTAGACTAGGGTGGCTGTTAACCACCGGAACTGCGATTACAGAATAGGGAGGGTCTTACCTCCGAAACTGCAACAATGCCAAACTCCAATTGTAATTCGCAAATACAAAGAAAACATCAAATTCACCATCATACCTACAACTATGCCAAACTCGGCCTTATAAATGGGCTCCGAGAAGTTTCCCGAAGTGTTACAAACGGCCGACATCAAAAGTTTATTATTTTATTAATTTGGGCCCCTTTATTTAGTAATTAAATTAATTAATTAAATAAGTCCTTATGATATCATTTAAAATTTAGGACCACTTAATTAATTAACTTAATTAAGTCACTTAATTAAAATTGGGGACATTACAAACTTCTAAACTTCGTTTTCAAGATATTTGCTTCTGAAATCAATATATTCCCTAATATACCACTCAGGAATTAGGATAGGTGTTTGTGGGGATATCTGGGTAAAGTGTAGATGCATCATCCATATTCCCACTGTCCGAGGAGCTGTCCAGTAGAACCTGCTGAATCCCTACATCAGGAATACCATCACCACCAGGATCGTGCTTATTAGCAGCCTAAATATAATCTCTATCCACTTTATGTGGAATAAAGCTCGTAGGAAAATTTGTATCTTCAGAGCCTGCATCATGCATAGGTTACCCATCACTTTTCTCATCTTGATGATGGATCATGGAGTGTGATCTGAAACAATGATGTAAAAAACTCTCACACAATCACATCCAGAAAGACTATCAATTATTGCTCCTTAAAAGTGATTGTCTGGAATGGGGGGGTCCCTCATTATCAAATTTCTTCACCTATTCATGTCTTTTGTTAACCTACTGATATGGTGGAAAAGTGATCCTAGGCTAACATGTACATTAGCCTAGAATCAATCTCTTCTTTTCACATACATATCTTTAGAAGAGGTGTAAATGGGTTTGACTTTAGTCCTCAAGAGAGAGCCAATTGTCTTGGATCCACACCTGATCTGTTTATATGTTGGTTATGTGTGGTTGGGATTGATTGAAATTATGCAACGAACTAGGTTAAAGGAAGCCAAAAATACAAAACAAAAGAATAGAAGAGAGTCATAGATCTATAAATCAGACACAAAGAACCTGGTGCTGAAATCTGGTGTTGATTATGTTGGACTAAAATGTTGGGTGCTTCTATGTTGAAGATTGTTTTGACAAAATCCGATGTCAGAATTGGAGTCAGGAGCCTATTGGGTTGCAGTCCTAAAAAATTCAAGAAGAAGTGTCCAGGCACTAGCGCCCAACACTAGTGTCCAAGGATTTTTCGTTGTTCAAAATATGGGATTGTTCGTCAATGTCTTCTTTGTTTGTTTGTAACTTTTGATCATCATCAATCTTTAGATCTGAACCTGTACACATGAAAAGGGGAAAAATGTTATGTTGTATATGGGCTTGCTTATGTCAAACCTTGTGTTGGTGTTCCCACCTCCACAATAATAGTGATGACTGATAAGTCATCGGGTGCTCCCTCAAGAGTAGAGGCAAATAAATAATGATGATGTTGAAACAACAATGATTGGCTTAGATGTGAAACCCTAGCTTCACACCAAGTGTTGATAAAGTCCTGCAAGTGTTAGTACATAACATGATAACAAATAAGAAACAAAATTACTTCAGTTGTGGATGACATCGTGCTTGATAATATCCTCAGATTTCTTAGCTCAGTTATTTGATTGTTTGATCCTTAGAGTACTTGGAGAGAATAGATTTCATTAGATTCCTTTGCTAGGCCCTTCCAAATGATAGAGGGAGTCACCTTTATATGTGACTTTCACCTTTTCACTAACAGTTATCTGAGACAAGCCAACAACGAGATTACAACCATTAAAGGCCTGAAGCTGGCATTCAAGTATTTGAATTTGGAGCCAAATTGGGAGGACACTAGATTGGGTGCTAGTGTCAAGCCCAATTTAGTTGCACAAAGGGCTAGGCACTAGATGGTGTGACAAATATTGCCAATCTAGACTCGAGACAAGCTTGTTTGCACAAGATCAGGCCCAACCACCAAAACAAGTGCTAAACACATCGTAACATTGGTAAGGATATACAATTTACGACGCTACACCTACAAGCTAACCTAGATAGAAAATCATGAAAATAAGGACTTCTCTAGAGAAGCCAGTGAGCAATCTATATTGTCCTTGAAACACATCTTTATTCCTTTCAATCCAAATGTACCATAAGATTTCAATAGAGAAAACGAACCAAAGCCTAGAAAAACATATAGACAACTACCACCATACTTAATAAATCTGAACACAATATCCCAATAGTCAATAATACTTTTGTTGAGCAAGCCAACTTGGATGGAAGAAAGCAATCTCAAACCAATTTAGATATGGGAAAATAAATTAATAAATGGTGCAATGACTCCAGACCAAACACAATTTAGCCTCAGCAAGAAAATAGTTAACACCAACAAGAAGTTTGTGATGAATTAACAACGAATGGAAAAATGACTTGTTGGGTTTGAGGAAACCAAACCAAATCCATTTAAAGCTTGTAGACCAAACATCCACTGGGTCATTAAGGTCACATAGGGAATTTACTTTGTAGAACTAGTCATTAGAGAAAGATAGCAAGGAGTAAATGTATCTAGTACATACATTCAACGTGTCATGTCCCCGCCATGACATTTCAATCATTATCAATAAGAAAATCCTCTTATTCATAAGACTCGCGATTTTCTGCCATTCTACATCAATGCATAACATAATGGACATAACAAGGGGATGTGCATGATATTAGCTAATGAGGAGGTGCCATCACATCCAAAAGCAACGGCCAATTGTTAAGTGAAGAGGTGTGGATTTAAGGAGTAATCTCATTAAAAAAATAATATTAAAATAATATGAGCGTCATCATTGAAGAGAGATGTCACCTTGAAAAGACATTTCAGAAAGGACATGACAGATCAGATGGAATATTAATAATTAGATACGACAGTTTGAACATACTTGTGGTTTTTGGTATGAGTTCTTGTACATAGCATGATAGATATTATCTGCTCATTGATGATTAATAATATGTTGTTGCTTATTTCTAATATATAGATATATAAAATACGTGACATAATATAGGATGTTCTATATATATTCTATTTTTCAACCATGGTAGGGGTAATGAGGGATTACAAAGAGGGGAACGGCGATGGGGTACTCTTCTAGGTACGCCATCTCATGGTGGTGACCAAATGGTCCCATGAGGCCAAGGGGGTACAAGGGGTATATTGCCTTTGGGCTTAGAAGGGATGGGCCTCCAGGGCAGCCTATTGTGAATATTTCTTATTCCTCTATCATGACGAGTTAATATACCAAGAAGTCCAATCATAGGAAGTGGGAAATGGATGGCAAGATGAAGGGGAACGGTTATATGACACCTCACTAGGTATACCACCTCATATGTATAGCACAGGCCACATGAGGCCTAGAGGGATGGTATATTTTCTCTTGGGCCTAGGGTAGAGGATCTCTAAGGAATCTTATCGAGTCACCTTATCCTAGCTTCTCTATGGTTGAATTTCACGAATAAATTTGAGATATCTTATGATTAAGTTTATGTTCCTAACCCTAGTAGGAAAGTTACTTGGAATTGTGATTTTAGGGCAAAAACTAGGGCATTTGCAAAAAGAGACATTACATGACTTACACCCACCAATATTTTGAATATTTTTCTATATATCCTCTCTAGTAAAATACAATTTAGGCTTGAGAAGATCCCAAGGTAATTTTCACTCCTCTAGAATGTTGTCCAATTCTCTTAGCTCTTTTGAATACCAAGATTTAGCAAAACATCCTCCAATACAAGCCAAAGGTGTGTCTTTATGCCCACAACTCCACCAGATAGATTTGAAAGCAAGAACATGACCTTTTTTGCAGGAAAAAACTTCATGACTAGTGGTACAGTCTGTAACAATGACCTAGGCCTTTCAAATTGAATTGAAAATAAACCATAGGGTCTCACCTTAAAATTACCAAATAGAATGTTCCAAATATGCAACGCAAACCATTAAGGTTTCTTTTTTGGTTATTTATTGACTAGATTATGCTGAATAAATAGTTTCCAATGTTCATTTCCACCAACTTCCCTAAGCAATCATTTCACAACAAGAGTTACTCCTCAATGAAAGAGATTTTTGAGGCCCATTCTCCCCAATTCTCTTGGTTTAGTATATAATTTCCACACAACTGCATGCCCTTTTTTATTTTATTTGCCATATGAATGTAAGAAATTTATAATGACCTTGTTCATTTGATCCATGTGTGAGGACCAAACTAATGCAATGTTAGCCCAACACAATTCAAATCAATTAACTTAAACAACTACAATAAACAAATAGGCATAGTATTCATTTGGGAAAACAACAAACACAATGAGGAACACATTCTTAGTCAAACAAAACCAAAAAATATCCAAATATCACTTATTTTTTCAAATAAGAAGCTTACATGGGCTTTTGTCTCTTTGCTGTTGTGACATTTTCATACATCGCCCCATTGCAAATGGGGACCCCAACATTTATGCTTCTTAGGTAGATGTTTTTCTTAGATTGCCTTGGCTTAGCAATGATTTCTTTAGTCTTTAACCTTTTAGTGAGAGGAGGTTAGCTCAGGTTGTCAACATGCAAGACAGAGGTTAAGTCACTAGGGTTTTTCATGGTCAGTGTGTCGAGATGAGATCAAGTAACCTAGCGAAATTGAAAGATTAACTGGCAAGATTGTCTATGTGAGCATGTCATTTGAAATTCTGTGCAAACCAGGATAGAGGTTGTGCCCTAGGAAGTGTGACCTCAGGCTTACAAAATTCCCTTCCAATGATGAAACACATCCAAATTCTTAAGAATGAAGGCAATGGATTCATGGAAATTTGAAGAAGAAAAATTTGACTAAGTCAAAATTTTGCTTAAGTCATGGTCCTAATACTAGCTTGCAATTTGTGCAAATGAACCCTAGAAATGTGCCTATCCTAGAGAGGCAAGAATTCCAAGATAATCTAAGGCAATGCTAGTAATGGGTCAAAAATTAAAGAATTAGGGTGCAAAGACAAAATTTGGTTTAAGTCAAGATTTTGCTCAAGCCAAGAACCTTACCCTGAGCAACAAATCTATGTGAATGAAGCAAGAAATGCGCCCAAGCAAGAGATGATTTAATTAAAAGCAACATCAACATGGGCATTTGAATGAATGATTTATGCAAGCAAGGATAAAAAATAATGATCAGTTGTGCAAATACCCCCTTAATTTGTGCCCAAGTTGTGCAAATGCATGATCAATTTGCGCCCTCCCTTGAAGCTTTGTGCAAATGATCATAGAAAATGTGCTCAAGCAAACAAACTTTGTGCAAACAAATGCCAAAAATGCGCTCAAGCAAGTAAAAATTGTGCAAATGGACATGAAATTTGCGCCCTCACTTGTGCAATTGAACATGAAGAATGCACCCAAGAAAGGCACGCCAAAATGACATTGCTGAGTTTGCTAAGTCGGCCACATGAAAGGAAGCACTCAAGGAAGGAAATGAAACAATTTGTTTCATTAGCCAAGTAGGCCTTGGAGATGAAAAGACACCACCTTTTGATGATCAAAATGCCTGTATAAGGAGTGGGTTGAGCATTTCATTTGCTCAACTATTCAAAACATTATGCCAAGTCTCTTCCCCCTTCAAGCACATTCAAGTAATTCAAAAAGCCACCCTCAAGATGTGCTCCTCACCATGAGTTGTACAAGATCATGTTTCAAATCTGCTTTGCAAGATTCAGCAAGCTTATCTTTTGTGCAATGGAAGGGAGAAATCCCACATTAGGTTCATGTGCAGATGGATCCTTGATTTGTGCCCAAGAGGAGAGAATGGGTTCATTTGTGCACTCTGCAAAGGGTGGGTTCATATGTGCTCAGACCTGAGAACCATAGGCAATTAGTAAAGGGTTCAGGCACATAAAAACTCAGACATGAGGCATGTTGGATATTAACCAGGGGAAAAGGCGTAGAATTCTGACCTTGAAGCATGGTTTGGATCTTCTAACTCAACTATCAGGTCCTAAAGCATGAAAATCAGACCTCAAGCAATTGAATCGGGCCTTAAGGCACTGAGAGATGAGACCTAAAGCTTAAACTCAGAATTGAAACAACAAAAAATCATACCTGCGAATTTGTGAGCAGACCTTAGGACTGATTACTGTATGCGGGAAAAGCGGGTCGATAGAACTCAATATATGAAAAACGGAGCTCTATGGAGCTTTGCTCACACACCCACAGGACTTCTTGGTGTAAGTTATGGAGTAATGAAGTATTACTCAGCTTTCCAAGGTTGGTCCCATGGTTCTCTATCTTACACGGTCCCTCAAACCAATGTTTTTGCTCTCACATCACTGAGCAAAATGGTTTAGGGATGGCAAATGCAAGAATGAGGGATGCTTTTTGTTGATTTAATATGAGATGCATCCTAAGCTATGCATGATTCTAGAAATGCAGTAAACTAATTATAAGATGACAAGGTTAGTAAACAAACTATCCTAGCATACTATATTAGTTAATGATTTAAGCTAATGATAATAGAAATACTCTAAAATGCATATTAGATTAATTTCTATTTTAAAGAGAGGCTAAATGATGAGCATATATGAAATGAAAGCTTGAATGTATTTGAGCATAAGTATGATACTACAAACTTGGATGATAAAAATGGAGGGATGAGAGCTCTATTTATAGCAAAAATAGGGCAATGGATGGCTAGGATTGAAAGATTCAATCAAGGGTTGAGTTTGAAAGTTGGGAATCCATGTTTGCAATTGGCACCAATGAAATGGTGACAAATGTCAACATAGGGTTGGGTTGAGAGAAGGGGTTGGAGACATTAAATGCCTGAGAAGACCTCATGGTTATCTAGAGGGTAAGGGTCAAGCTTAAGTTAAGATTACCCATTGGATTAAGTTTTAATCCAAGGATAAACTCTTGTGCAAATGATTAAGGGATAACCATGGTCAAAGCAATGAATGCTTGATGAGACCCTTGGGTTATATGGAGGTTGAGTTAGGCAAAAAGTCTCTAACCATGTAAGAGGGTTGAGTTAACCATTAATGGTTTGGGAGACTTTGGAAAATTAAGTGGTTGAAGACTTGAAGCCTTTAATGGTTATCAAAGACTTTAAGGGTTTGAGAAGTGACTTCCCTTTGCGTAGGGATGTGACAAAGTTTAGGAGATGGGTTAGGCTAATTAGAAGCGATTAGAAGAGTCTAGAAGGGGGGTTAGGAATAGGGTTTAAGAAGCAAGTGGGAGATGTAGGATTTTTGCAAGTGGATGGAGGGATAATAGGATTTAATTGAATTTAATGAATTTCCTTTAATTTGGTTGCAATTGGGGAAATTAAATAAAGTTATTTAATTTAGGATAAACTATTTAATTAAATCTGAATTTAATTAAAAGTGGATAGAAGGGATTTAATTGAATAAAATGATTTATTCATTAAATGGGTATAGTGAATTTAATTGAGTAATTTACTTAATTAAATAGAGGAATACGGGTAATTTAATTAAATTGGGTTTAATTAAATAGAGAAATGAACATAAAATATTCATTTAGGAATATGGTCATTTTTATACGTCTACAATTACAAACAAGTTTCATGCCAACAAAAGTCATTTCTGGAATTAGGAGTGCAAATCTCAGATTGGGAAGGGTTAGTGAGAAGTGTAAAGTATGAGGTATTAGTGTTATTATTTTTTATTCATTAGTATTTGATTCAAGGATTCCTTTGTTTTCCAGGTTAAAGCTAGCAGCTGGATGCATGGTGCGGGGAGGTGAACTTATCAATAATAGGGGCAAAGTTTACAAGTCAAGGTGTAAGGGGCTTGGGGCAGCATTTCTCTACATCAAGGTTAGAGCTACAAGTCACAACCTCAAGGATTCAAAACATTCAAGGTGAATCAAGATGTTTAGGACATAGCAATGAAGGACACTACATCAAGATATGCATTGAGGAATGTTGCAACATAAAGATACTTCACAACAAATGCAAGCAAGATGATGAAAATCAAGCATTTAAGGATGGAAATCATTACATTAAAATTCAAGAGGTTAAGCTTTAGAAATAAGATGAGGATTCACAAAGCAAGTGTTGGGAACAATATAACACAAGGAATGCATCAAGGCCGGCAATAGGGGGGGTTCAACATGTCCAAGACAAAGAGTCAAGCTCTAGAAGGCTTTACCAAGGCAAAGAATTTTCAACATCAAAAGGGCTTGAAAGAATATTTCAACAAGGATAATGCAATTTGAGAATATGATCATCATCACATCACGCCGGGCTTAGAGATGTTGAGTATCAAGAGATATTGCCCAAGGTATCAGCACTTCTTCATGATGAAGTATCAAGTCTACAAGGCAGGTTGAGTTGGCATCCTAGTCATCATCAACCCACTCAAGTTCTTCCAAGTCAGCACGTCCAAATGCATTGAACCTGACTGATCTCAAGGAGAACAATCACACATGTGACACATGTCATTACAATAAATATCATTTCACATACCTAACTTCATTTTCTATTGTTTCACATTCAATGTGGAACATATGTCAAATCAAATATAATTTTCTCATTGGCCGAAAAGGAGTCTGTTGTATTACAATAGACTCCTTTTCGGCCAATGAGAAAATTATATTACAACAGACTCCTTTTCGGCCAATGAGAAAATTATATTTGATTTGACATATGTTCCACATTGAATGTGAAACAATAGAAAATGAAGTTAGGTATGTGAAAGTTGTAACAATCCCTTATTAGGGTTTAACTGTAAAATCTTGGCCATTGATTGGTGAATCAATCTAAGCCATTGAATTGTATTGGAAGCACTATAAAAGGCTCAAATCTCTCATTGTAAAGGTTAAAGTTAGCAGCCAGATAATTAGGAGTAGTGTAGAGTAGGAGGAAAGAAGGAATTGTTGCTAAGACTTGTTGATTTTAATGCATGATCTTCATTGAGGCATGGTGGATGTCTATGTGTAACGTCTACATGTTGCATGGTTTCTTGTTACTTCTCAACTTTTAGTTGAATTTCATTGATTATGATGGAGAAATGTATTGATGTTGATAATTCCTTGGTTCATACTTTTTGTAGCTTGCTGATTGTATGCTATAGTGCAAAGTTAGCTTGAACCTCATACTTGTGCTTAGTTCAATTATGGACTCTTATTCAAGTTGTGTCGTGTATGGGTATTTGCATGAGTATTCATAATATGAAAACCTTTCTCATCCTTAGAAGATTGCACTAGTTTTGCATAGTTGTTGCTAGCGTGGCGAAGCAAAGCCCAGTTTAAGTAATATGTCTGTCTAAACCATAGTTCCAGGACTCTCTAGGACTCAGAGAGTCTTGGCGAGTCCCGAGTCGAGTGACCCTAGCCAAGTCTTAGGGGCTCGGGACTCTCCAGGAACTCGGACTCTCCAGGAACTCGCTCTAGGCAATACTCACTAGAAACTGTTTTTTTGCCAAGTCCTGATTCGGGTGGGCCTTTCCGAGTCCGAGTCTCGTTTCTATGGTCTAAACACCATCCCTTGCTATCATTGATCTTAGGAATAGACTAGCCTCTCTAAACCCTTTTCTTTTGTCTTTTCTTTGTTAGCGGAGATAGATCCAAGTTCTAGCAAAGTTCAAGCGTAAGTCCCCTTGTGATTCCAACAATATCACATCATACACACTGAGTCTATCCAAGAGCACATCAAGACCTGACATTCAGAACCTTGGAGTCATCCAATTTGATCATGCAGTTTAGCACTTGGGAGGATTTTGTTCAAGAGAGGATAAGATAGCTTGGTATTTTATTCTATGTATGAAGTGCATAAAAAACATATCAACATTTACCAAAAACTCCCCTCATAACTATCCTTCCTAATCTACTTAAAATCCCCCTTTTCTCAGGAGTTACCCCTATTAAGAGAACTCTAACTCTCTTTCTTTCTAATTTTAGCAATCGCATGCAACTGTTCATCAAAAGATTGGTTGTTAAATATCTTTCTAAATTTAGCAAATACAATTACAATCATTTCCTACTTCTGAGGATTTAGTTGGTGGTCAACCTCCTAAGTCTTAGGAATTTGTTTGCATCATTCTCCCCTTTTAAAATTTTGGACCTCTTGGTTCAAAGCTTATTTACATGAACAAACTTCAGCAAATTAAAACACTTAGGATTTTAACAACCTGACTATTACATTTTTTGGTGATGTGGGATTGCTTTTTATCCAAGAATGCTACTACATCAAACATCCAGGAAAGAGTTTGGAATAACTGATAGAACCATTCTTCTTCTTGAAGAATCAAGCGATGGTGTTCCCTTCCACCAAATTAGATATCTCTACAAATCATCATGTTTTTACTTCCTTTTTTTTCCAACCTCTTGTTGGAATAAGGATCTTCCTCCTCTGCCCATTGACTCTCTTTCACTTTTCCTTAGCTTCTTGAAGGTTTGGTAGTCCTCCATTGAAAATAATCATTGCTCTTTGCATCATTCATACCAGCTCCTCTTACACCTGCACATAATATGTTAAAAACATAAACAAAGTTAAGGGAATACAAATTTCCCATAAGTGCTTCCTCCTCCAATTATGCCATTTAGGCATGCTTTCAAATTTTTCTTTTATGAGGTATTTATTTCTTCACTTTGCCTGATGTTGTTCACAAATCAACTCTTTTTCTTCATTGTCCTCTTTTGCTGCAAAACAAATGTTAGCGCTTTTATTTCTTTTCTCAATCACTCTTGTTCTTTCTTTTAAGAAAATGATGATATTCTATTCTTTCTTCCTCACTAATGAGATTCTCTAGACATTCATCTAGCTGTTTTTGGCAAGTTGTGTTCTCAAAAAATATTAAATTCTCATCAGATATGGGACTCCTAAAGATCTCCATCTTTGCTGCAGCTTCCTCTTCAACGTGGACTGCTTCCACTACTACAACTGTTTGGGCATCCTCTGTGATAGGCTACATTCCTTCTTATTGCAGTTTTCCAACTCTTCTCTTTCTGCATTGTAAGTTTCAATGCCTTCCCTTCTTCAGGGTAACATAACCCAACAGCTCCATCAAACTCAACAATCTTTTCATCTTCATCCCATTCAACTATATATGCTCCTTGTGACTCTTGGAAGATCTCAATCAAAGGTCTTCTATCTATCAATATTTCTGCGAACTCTATCAGTATTTCTGCAAACTTGTAATGCCCCCACCATTACTTATATAGGAACTAGGGTTGCAAAATGAAGAAGAGCCAACCTAGGGCTTAGGTGAAAATAATAAAGATCATGGGCCGACTCTCCTTTGTATTATGAATGAAATAAAAAAAGAAAACCCTATGTCAGCTGACCTCATGAAAATAAAATAAAATGTATTTAATGCAAAAAGGGCTGACCTGAGTTATGGCACCTATTTCGGGAGAAATAAGTTTAATTTATATTTCTTTCAAAATCTCCTTGGCCGACCTAGTTCAAGGGATATGTCTTTTGGTCGAAGAGGCACACTAGGTGCATAAATAAAGGTTGATTGGAGGTCATTTTGGCAACTATTCCTGGAATATCTTTCCAATCAAAAAAGAAAAGTATAAGAGCAAAAAGTCAGATCTTTAAGATCAGATTATAAGAGCAGAAAATTAGATCTGAATCAGAAATAATTATTTATCACAGGAATAATATTCTCATCCATCTGTAGTATGCAGAAAATAAGAATTACATCTGATTCAGGGGAAGTAATTCGATCAGCATCAGCATTCAGAAAAGCAGATCAGAGAAGTTAATGGAACGAAGTCAGATCAAGTTCAGAACATTAACAGCCTGATTCAGCATACAAGACTAACAATATTTCTGCGGTTTGGTATGGAAGTACTAATAGTTGACAATATGATGAATATATTCAAATTAATCACTTGGAACTATATAGGCTATCTAGAACATAATATTTATATAATTTCATTTATACTAAATGAAGGCAATAATGCCTAATCTCTATATGGTTGTCTAATACTATCAGCCATGATTAAGGAATATGTGGATACAAGGAGGAGAAACAACGATGAGGTCCTCTCCTAAGTACACCACCTCATGGTGGTGATCGAATGGTCCCATGAGGCCAAGGGGGTGTAAGGAGTGTTGCCCTTGGGCTTAGGAGAAAGGGATCCTTGGGACACCCTACTATAATGTCTTGACTTCCCTATCATGATTGGCCTTGAGATTAAGGAATTCAGGTCATAGGGGGGAAGATTAAGGAAGGATGGTGAGGGGAATGGCTACGAGTATCCTCACTAGGTACGCACCTCATGGTGGTGACCGAATGGTCCCATGAGACCAAGACGGATTGAATATCCACTCTTGGGCCTAGGGTAGAGGAACATTCAATCACCCTAACATACCCTTATCTTAGCCTCCCTATGGTTGAGATCCATCATTAAGTTATGTCTATGTTATAATCAAGTTAATGTTTCTAAACCCTAGCAATGAGAACTATGTTTTGCTTACTATTTCTAACAAAATATTTGTTAATGTTTTTCAATGATTATCTAACATGTTTGTAGGACCTCAATTTGGGTGATCTAAGTTGGCACGCAACCCTATTCCATCTCCTACTTCCTTGGAAATTTTATTTTAGGGAAAAACTAGGGCATTTAATAAAAAGGGACATTACAAGTGGTATCAAAGCATGATCCTGCCAGCTTGCAGGGTAAAGATAAATCAATGGATGCATTCTAGTCAATGAGGAGTCTAACAATACGTGTGTTTGCATGTATGCTCCGTGTTTACATATATTTATGTGTATGCTCCGTGTTTGGCATGTCTACTACGTGAGTATCTATGATTACTGTAGACATATTCCTATCATCATGATTTTTCTATTTTTGGTTGGTGTAGAACACGAGAATAACTAGAGTGAACCAAAAGAGAGATGAATTTTCTTAGAAGGGAACATTGCATTTAAGGTCATAGATGTGTGTCATACTTCTAATCCTCATCTTAATAAATAAGTTCTTTCTTTAATTATATCTAGGATATTATGCAAACATTAGGAGAACCTAATCAAAGCTAATTATATCATATGAAGGAATCCAAAGATTACAAATCTTTAAGGGTTAGTTAGGGATCCTCGTATTGAAAAAGATTTGGTTAAGACTATCATTGCTTGAGGACAAGCAATTTTGGGAAGGGCAGACTGTCATGCCCCCACCATTACTTATGTAGGAACTAGGGTTGCAAATTTAAGAAGAGATAGCCTAGGGCTTAGGTGAAAATAATAAAGATCATGGGCCGACTTCCCTTTGTATTATGAATGAAATAAAAAAAGAGAACTCTATACTAGCCAACCTCATGAAAATAAAATAAAATGTTATTTAATGCGAAAAGGGCCGACCTAAGTTATGGCACCCATTTTAGGAGAAATAGGTTTAATTCAAATATCTTTCAAATGCTCCTTTGCCAACCTAGTTCAAGGGATATGTCTTTTGGTTGAAGAGAAACATTGGGTGTATAAAATAAAGGTTGGGACAAAGAAGTTTGGATGTTCGCCAAAAAATGGCAAATAGATGGAATGAAAGAAATTGAAGGGACCCGATAAACTTAGTGGATCTTCTATTTGGGATTCACAATCAGAATAGAAAGTTTGATGATTGGAAGAAGTCTGAAATTACATTGAAACTCCACAACTCCACAAAAGTTGCAAGAAATGAACAAAAACACCCCAAAATTAGAATTTGACAGATTTTTCACAACTTCTAATGTCTAACAGGATCATTGGGGATGAAGAGGAACAATACTAGGCAATAAGGCCATGGGAATAACCGTTTGATGATTTCTCAAGTTGGTTATAGATGATGGGCAATTTTTCGGCATTTTCTAGGATGAGTCCCAACATAAAGCATGGGTTAGAGGGTTTTACAAAAGAGCTAGAAATGTTTATACAAAATTTTGCCCCTCTCTTATTATTATCATTAACATTCTTAGATTCCACAGTTTGAGAGGAAGGAATAACTTCTATGGGATTCTTCTTATTCAAAACTTAGAGTTACTTATCATCATACCACCATTTGCATGAATAACAACATATTCATCCTAGTCTGAGAACCCTTTTGAAAAATATTTTGTATTGTCAACTTCAGTATAATTCAAATTAGTTTTATCCATATCAATTCCATACCTTCTTCAACAAAATTGTAATCAACAAAAATATTAGTATTGTGAACGTGTTGATGTGTGTTTTATGCACATAACATTTCAAAATAAAATACCAAGGTAATTTACCCTCTCTTGAACAAAATCACCTCAGATGCTAAGGGTAAGATCAACTAAAATGATTCCAAGGTTTCTACACGTTAGGGCTTGACGAGTGGGTAACTCAATGGTCGATGTGAATTGTTGTATTCACTTGGGGACTTACACAAATGTTAGGAGTATCTTCTTTGATCATGAAATATGCGGAATAGGTGTGCTGACAACTTAGGATTTAGCAATGTATTTCCGGACTTAATTCTTACTAAAAAATGGGCAAAAAGAAAAGGGTTCAGGAAATCTATTCTAGGCCTAGGAATGTAGGAAATGATGAACAAGTTTAGTGGAATCAAACTAGGCAGGGTCTCACAAATAGGTATTGACACAAGCTTAGTGCAATCGTCTAAGGTATACTCAAGGATTTTCAGACTATCGCCATCACACGTTTACACCATCCAAGTTGATGCTTGTCAAGGGACACGTAATAGTTGAAGTTAAGCTTACTCAAATTTCCAGTCGACCACACAAGGCACACTTACCAGCGGTAAGAGGCTAGTGGTATAGATTAAGGATTCCACACAAATATATTCCACAAATCTTTCACTCAATCTAATAAACATGAAAATAAATTCTAATCTAACTTGGAGGAATTGAGAACCATGAATGCAAAGACAACATTTGAAGAGCAAAATCACCAACAGTTGAACAATGATTTAGATTCAAATAGCTGCAGCATATACCAACAATTCTACAAAAAATCTCTCTTACAAATGAGAGACAAGGAGGTATATGTAGAGTCTCTTACAAAATGGATGGCCAAGATTTAAACTAAATCAAGGGTCAAGATCGTGCCAACAAAACTCTAGAATTGCCCTAATTAGGGTTTACATAAAAAATGGTGCCACCAACATGTGGCCCACTAAAAAGATACCTAGTCATCAAATAGGAATCTTCTAGAAGATTCCTCCCTGCATCTCTTTCTCTCCTAGCATACTCCAAGAACCTAGCCAATACAGAATCTAACTCCTCCATGGAAATGCTAGGTAAGGTATCTTGTTGCAAATCAATCACGTCCAATGAATCTGAGGAAGCATCCAAAGTGTTCTCCCAATCTAGCATGAGCTTCTGCGAACTATGAACATGAATCAACAAAGAGACCAAATCATCCATCTGACTCTTCTTCAAAGAGTCCAACTGACAAAAATACATAAGTTTCATCTTGTCTCCTAATTCGGCTAAGTGTAAACCACTAGCATCACTAACATCAACACCCAATAACTCCTCAATTGAGGCAAGTATCTTCATCGGAATGTCCTGAATCAATCCTTCCATCTCTGTACAACTCAGCTGGGCACTCTCATAAGTTGATTTCTTCACGGCCAATGAACAATACCAGCCATGGAAATTGTACCTGTCTCCACTGTGCACAATGCTCTTGCTGATCAACGTGGACTTAGGAATCTTCTTCAAAGCTCTGAGGCGTGGAATAGTCTTCTTTTGAATAGGTCGGAATTCTTCCCAAACTCCCTTCAAATACTGGATTCTAAACATGAGCCCTGTTGTCCTATCATATGCCTGGACAATCTGAGTAAGGAAATCATCTGCCTGTTTTCTTGCACTCTCAATCCACTTCTCCACCTCCGAGAGTGTATCTCTCGCTGCCTCATAGTGTGAATGTAGTCCATGATCAACCGCAATAGGGGAAATAAGGGTGGGATTCTCACACCTTATCCCCGCAATATACTCTCTAAGTCTAATATTTTCTTCTCTGTACTTCTTCTCTTCAATTTCTCTATCTAATCTTGCACTGATCGCCCTAAGGTTATCAGCAACCTCCTGAAACTCTTGCTCTCTTGTAGTACGACCAAGGGCAACTGAAGTAATCTGGAAATCCATAGGAGTAGCAATGTCCGCTGTCACACCCCCAATAGGAACAACCACCTGCGCAATCCGCATTCCTATCTCATCTGTAGCTATGTGCGACAAAATCTCAGCTCTCTTGGGTTCTTTCTCCTTATTGCTCCTAGCTAGGTAGTCATCAATGTTATCAATAGGTTGTACCTCTATCATCTTCTTACTCTTTTCCATACTTTTCATCAGCCAATCAGGAATAGCGGCCATCTCCATACCATCATCGAGACACATCTCTATCGAGTCCTCTCAATGCCGAGATAACATCATCATCATCATCAGGATTACTCCTGGTCAAATCATATATCTCATTTCCCAAACTAACCTGCAAAAGGACGGTAGGGGATCCCGACTGATCATCATTCTCATTTGGTGGAGCAAATGTCGTTGTGGCATGTAAATCCTGAATATTCTCTGGTAGTATCATTGTGTTGGAACATTGTTGGGTCTCCTTATTCTGTTTTGTTATTTCAACTTCCTTAATTGATGAGACACTGAGAGGGGGTGAAGGAATGATAGTCTTTTGTTTCTTCTTTTTAACCTCCTCAATCTTCTTCCCTCTGGCCTTGAATCCTCCTAGCATGTTTTTCCTTCTCTTGGGAGCTTGACTCTCTTCATCTACATGAATCCTGACATCACTAATAGTCCTCTGATCATCTTCGGAAGTAGATTCTTCCGGCTTCATCTTTTCATAAGTGAAGGAAACACCCATGTCAACTAACTTATTCATCTGAATATCCACCCATGTACGGGAGAAACTCAAGACCTCTCTCATCAATATCTTTAAATCTATCTCTTCTGATTCTGACCAATTAGGCAATAAGATTGCCTTCTTCATTTCATTTTCATACTGTGGATGTGTATGATCCTTGTCATCTAACACCTCATCAGGAATGAGGAAAATTCCACACTTCCTCATGAAATCCATTGACATTCTCGACCACATTCGTCTCTTCACTACCTGCTCATCCATCAGGTTGGCCCAATAATATTCTATGTCTACCTTGTGGATGAACTTCTCTCCCTTGATCCTTCCAACTTTCTTTATGGATTAAATCTTTCCCTTTTCTTGAAGGTTGTAAATTGATAGAATGCAAGTTCCTCACTCGCAGTGTTGGCGGCTAAGGTAGACTGGCAAACCTCCAACGTCTTCCCAACTGAAATAGGGAATGTCATGCCTGTCCTATGCTTCTCTTTCTGAATAGAATCAAACTCTAGAAGTTGTCTCACCACTTCTAACAAGATCATTTTGTCGGAAGGTTACCTAGGAAGCTTGTAAGGTTCGGATTAAAACCCATGAATCCTAAGGTACGTGAAAGTGGGAAACTGAATATACCACGATCCATATTTCTCTATTAGCTCTGTTGCCTCCTTGAACAACCTCCTGTGGATTCCGCCTTGCAGCATCCGTGTGATGTACATTGTGAATACATCATTCACTCTCTTATAATCTTCAATTCTATACATGTTCAGTTGGGGATAGCACTCATAACTCCTGAATTGTCCTTGCCCATTCCCGACTTCACCTCTGTATATCAATCCTTTGTATGTAACAAACCGTGCAAGCAAGTACACCAAGTAGGAAGTCATGGCAAATGACTTGGACCACTCTACATTCCTTAGCTGAAAGTCCAAATTGTCACTTATGATTCTAGACCAATTTATCAATGTCCCTCTAAGACAATCCTGGATGAAATAGAACATCCATCCATCATATATTGCACCTTGCGGCATCCCCATCACTCAGTTAAGCAGAAATACTAAGTCACTATATTCCTCTTTGAAGTCTATGCACATGAGTGTCTTGGGAGCCTTGGAATGATGAAGTGTAGGCTCGATCATCGACTCTTTGTTTACTATATTTTTACACGCATCCATCTTCTTCGTGTATTGATCTTCATATTCATCCTTAGTTACATTCTTCATATCTACTCCACGTGGAATTCCAAACACCTCAGCAATCGCATCCTCAGCAAGGTAAGCAATGACAACACTCTTAGGAGTCTTGATCATTTGCGAGCGAGGATCATAACATCGTGCACACTCTAGGATAAGCTCACTGCACTGTATGGATTGTGGGAATCCAGTAGCTTGAAAGATACCACTCTTCATAATGTTTACATATGCTGGGGAAGGAATTTGATTTCCAACTCCGAACATCCGCTGTCGCATCAGGTTTAGGCTCATGAAATGCATGTTCGTATCCGCAATCTCCTTCCATCTGGATGGCATCTTGGATTTTGGATAGAATCCAGTCTCCACAATTCTCTGTTGTTCTCTTCTTTCCTTAAATCCAGACTTCGACATCGCACCTGTACGAAGCTTGAAGTTAGAACTTAGGAAAAAAAATACAATATTCTTAATAAAATTCCTGACTTCTTAATGATTTAGATCAATTAGGGTATGGAAATCAGGAAAATAGTCCACCCTCTAGGTAGATTTTAACAATTTTAAATACAAAATGTGAGAAGATTAGGGTACGAAACCCTCGTGAAATCAACACCTCCTTATACTTAGAAATTTTGTGCAAATTATAGTGCAAAGGAGTATACCAGATCAAGAGTGACTAAGGAAAGGCGTGAAAGATTGTGTTTTCACACAAAATTATGTCCGGGGACCCCTTTCAAAGTCAACAATGGAGGTCAACAAAGTCTGAAGACTACCTGCAACTGTACAAATTATCCTTTCAAAACAAGTTGCAATCACCTAAATGTGCATAAATTTGATGGAAAACAACTTAGATAATGAAAGCAAATCAAATCCGGCAAGAATGGTATGGCTGGTAAAAGGTAAATTTTTTGAGGACAAGCAGCCATGGCGAAGTTGCAGACCTGTAACAGCCCTCAAATGGTCAAGTGATTGACTGAAAATGACTTGAAAACTCTCCCAAAGGCAAATCGTTAAGTTTGGAGTTGGCTGGCAATGAAGGTTTAAGTCTGAAAAATGAATGTACAGCCAATCAATGAAGCTCACTCTTGCTGCAATAATGGCGTTTAAGGTCGGATCTGAGGAATGACAGCAAGTAAGGAGCGATGGGGGCTAGGATCTTGCCTTCGAGTCAACAATATTTGGCTCCGGCTGCAAGAACATGTGCTAGTGAAGGATCCGGAGTATCAAGCATGCATGGAATTCATCAAAATATGCCCCCAAAACACTTGCCAAACAAAATCGAATTTTTCTAACTATGGCATCACCTTCAAATCTGGAAAATGTCTTCAATCTGCATAAAACCTGCCAACAATGGTCTGAGAACAGCAAGTGAGGATGGCGGCATCAAGGAAAATCTTCAAAGTTTGGAGTGTAGGAATTCAACACAAATCGCCCTTCACCAAAATCGTGGATTTCATCCAAAAATGGCGAACTTGACCAAAATCGTGGCAAATGATCTTCAATATGCACTCCAAATCAGTTGAATCAGGTCTGATAACAGCAAGTTGAATGGCGGACTTAGGGAAAATCGCAATAAGAATCCTCTAAAATCACCAAAAGTCGCCACTTAGGAAAAAATCGCTGTCTCCAAAATCGAAAATCTGAAAACAATGGAGTCAATAAACTCCAATGGCAGCAATCAAGTGGATTGCCAAGATGGAAAAATGGAGGAAAAATATAAGTCTTCAATCAACACCTCTCCAAAATACTTCGTCAAAAATTGCCAATAAGAGAGAAAATTGCCCTTGCATGGAGACACCTGGCAAATTCAATAATAAAATAATGCTGCACTCCTCTCTTTAAACTTGCTTTCATCACCAACTTTCACCACATAAACAATGTGGGATAAAACACTTGTTCTTATACTTGCTTGGATGAAACTGATTTGCTTCAAGAAGGTTAAAACATTAAATGCTTATTGCAAATTATTTAATTGTTTTTAAATTTATTAAATAATCGTTGCTTTATTAAAAAAACAGTTAAAACAAGGTTCACTTTATTAAAATATTGCAATTTAAATCAAAATTTGAGCCACTTGGGAAAATTGATCCAGTTAGGGATTTAAAAATCCCATCAAAATCATTTAAAACGTCAAAATATTCCCCATAAGGGAAAATCGATCTTAGTATGGACAAAATTTCTCAACAAAATACATCAAAATGCACACAAAATGGGGCTAGGAGAAAATCGACCTTAGTCTGGATGAAAATCCGGACTTAAAAATCACTTCATTCACTCAAGTCTCAAGCTACCCCTTGGTGGACAATCGACCTCAGTCTGGATGAAAATCCAGACTTAAAATCATCAAAAATGCTCTTAGTGGAAAATCGCCTTTAGTCTGGACTAAGAGTCTGCACAAAAATCTTCAAAACTTGTCACAAAAGACCTGGTGGAAAATTGACCTAGGTGTGGAATGTCATCTGCAATCCTATCCGTACTTCCCTGGTGGAAAAACGTGGGTAGTCAGGACAAATCCTGACACTTGGTCAAAATTCAATGCTTCCAAGGGAAAAGACCCTAGTATGGATTCACAGTGGTGGAAAAATGAAGCAAGTATGGATTTCATGGATTTCAAGGGAAATCCATGTCCAGTTTGGATTCTAAGAGAGGAAAACCATGGGTAGTCAGGAATATGAGGGGAAAAGTACCTCTAGTATAGAATTTTGACCTTTTAACCCTTAGGATATGGATTTTCATCCGGAAAATGATGATTTTCCCACTCAGAATCACTTAGAAACTTCAAAACTCAATAAAACTCAACTGGACTTAGGCAAATTCATCAAAAATTGGAGCGTAACACAAGAAAATCTATTGGAATAAAGTGCGAAATCAACTTGAACAACTCCCTAGGAGTGATAAAACAACTCCAAAAGGTCTGAAAACAACTTAGCACTTAAAATTACCAATGAGGACATTTAAAAACATGTTAATGCTCCAAAAGGGTCTACACTTGGACAAAACTAGGATCATCTAAAAATCTCAATTTTCACGCGCTTGATCCTATAACTTCAAAACCCTAAATGGCCCTAGGCATGATCAAAACTCTGAGACTCGGGCACGAGAAACACAAAATTGCCCACTAAGCAGCCAAAACCCTAACCTAACAACGCAGAAAGTAGGAAAAGAGGGGGTCCCTGTTAGCAATGGGGCGATGTGTGAAAAGGTCACAACAGAACGTTAGATTCTTTATTCAACAAGGGACAATCTATTTTCACATGACAATCTCTTTTGCAAAAATACTAGCATTAAACCCTAAGACCCTTTAACTTTCCAAGTCACTAAAGAATCATGAATATGAACAAAGATAAACTCTAGAAATAGGGGGCTGGTTTCAATGAAATCAATAACCTGGTATTCATATGTGGCAAGGAAATTTTGGGTTCTGCAAATTTTATTACTTCATCAAAGGATTTCAAAACCTGAGGAAACATAAACCATAATGGAGTTGAAACATCACATTTATTTGAATCCATATTGGAGATGACTAAAGAATAACATCATGTGGTTGGTTTAAGGATAGGGTTCCATGCAAAAGATCTAAGCATTGAGCAGCCAACATTCTGGTTTATTTTAGAATTGGCCCTTTTTTGCATGTTATTGTTCTTAAAACAAACAAACAAAAAAGCCTTTCATCACATATACACTTAATGCTTTTCTCTCGATAGAAACCTTCCAATCACCAAAGAATTTACAAGACAACAAAGTATTCAGGGTTAGACAAACAAAAAAATTCCAACAATATTAATCTTTTTTCTTCATATTCAATCATAGATTGTATAGCCTTGTTGGGAGATAGACAAAACCAAAGAGGACTCACCTTGCATACCTATTACTTTATCTTGTGCTTGGATGGGCTTTATATTGAATCTTGCAATGCCAAATTCTGCACCTGCAACAATCTTACTTCTTTCCTAGTGACCAGGGTTGTTTGAACATTTTGTACTCACCAACATTGCACAATGGCTTATCTTTTCTGCCTTTGCCCTTCAAAACCGTGTTGAACAGAGAAAATTGTGAGGAATATCACATCATTGGAATTTATAGTTTGTTAGAATATCATTTGTAGGATAATATAATGTTTGTATGCTCATGTTTGTTTGTTTGCATTATGAGTTGTTAAAACAAATAGCTATGTAAAGGAGTTGTTATAGGAGGTATAGTAGTCCTCTAATAATATAGGATATGGAAAATCTTTTAAATATGTAATATGTATTGAACACATTATAGAATTTTATTTTTTGTAGAAAATTTTCTGTTTATCATCTATAAATTGTGCCCAAATTTCTGATACAAATTAATCATCTGGCCTCCTTTGTACCAATGCCACTCTCATACACCATGGTTTCCATCAAATCTTTGTAGGAGCATACAGACTTAGTGAATGAGGAATAGGCGACAGAAAAAGAAAAGGAGGAAAACAAACACTTTAGAGTTTAGACAACCAACAAACATAAAAAGACTTAATCGTGATCAGAAAAATCAATATCAGTTTTTAAGGAATGAAGAAGAAGAATAGAGCAGTAAGAAGGAGAACAATGAAGGATGACTTTTTGTCTTCCAAACAAAAGCTCCACCCTCTTTCTCTTCCTCTCCCTCAACTTTGTCCTTATTCTCATACATATCTTATCTTCATAATACATATCATTTATACTAATTATATATTTGCATGGATATTAGCTTGAATATACTTTATTTGCTTGATCATCTCTAATATCATTCATCTGTTTCTGCATGGACACATTTTGAGAAGGTTTGTGATTTCGAGGTATATATTTTGAATATCTTCCTTGCTTTTTGCAGTTTGATTTTCTAAATTGTAGTTTTATTTATTAGCCTAGTAGAGGTAGGCTATAGGTGTGTATTGGGTAGTGTTACTTGTTATGGGTGGTAGAAAGAGGTAACCTTGTTTGTATATTTTAGGACATTTAATAGAAAGAAATTAAAGTTTCCCAAGAATATGGGATGTAAAAATCTAGGTTCCCTTTAGTTTTATTGCACAACTCTTGCAACTCTTGAGACTAATGCATGCTGCAGGGTGCATTTCTCTAGGGATAAGATTTTCTATGCATGATATGAAAATAACTAGGTCACCAAGAGATGGGGGTACTTGGAGGCTCCGGAGACTAGTAATGGTACCGATGCGACTAATTTTCAAGAATAGGAAATGGGGGTACTTAGAGACACCATTTTTTTTTAATATAATTTAATAATTTCCAAAAAATATCACATTAACTTTAAAGTTTAAATACACAAATCAATATGTCAAATTTCATTGTGTTAAAGAGTCAAAGAGTTCAAAACTCACACTACATATTTCATATTAGATTATCATTACATAATGAAATTAAAAAATATTGATATTTTGATGTTGATACACAAACAAAAAACAAAAATCAGAAAGCTATCATCTACTCTTCAATGTTTTGATCATCCATATTAAGGTTCTCAGCTATGATGCTCTCTAGATAATCATCTCTCAAACTCAGGTTCCTCTAATAGCAGTAGAATTGGGGGTAATTCATTAAGGCCATCTGGTTCAACCACTTCATCCACCATGGCTGCTGAATGATGGAAAATAGCGTTTTTGTTTTGTTTTTGACGGTTTCACGTGCCTTTGGTCGGAGGAGACATGTGGAGACAGCCAAAAACTTAGCGATAGATGTGGAAATGAAGTCTTTGAGATGTGTCTCCGTCTCCGAAACACATCGTGGGGGGTGGGGGGAGACATGTCTTCGGGTTACAGAGAAAAATAACAATTGCACTTGCACAAAATGGGATCTCATAAATTGAGAAGCATTTCCCTCACCATGCCACTACATAGAATAGAACTTCCATAGGTGACTTTTTAAGAAAGTTTACCTCCAAACTGATGAACCTCATCAAGGAAATTGCTAAGTCAATGCAATTTTTATCCCTGTGGCTACTCTTATTGTTGATTAACTCCTTAGAGCACATTCTTTGCATAGTTGCACCTTGTGTGACATAAAGCAATCATCAAATATAAATTCAGAAATACATAGTTGTCTGAGACTCCGTACAACAGTAAAAACTGATTTACGATTGGCCTTCAGTTCTTTACTTTTTTGTCCAGGATTTCTGCATCCCTAATTTCTTAATAAATAGGACTAAATGATAGTACATTGCACCTAGAAGAAAAGACATTTCTAATTGTTCGTAGATGTTACTTGTATTCATCTATTTTGCAACATTTGTTGAGTGGGAAGTTTTCCATTGGCATCATCTTTGTGAGCCAATAAACATGATTACTGTTCTCAACTGAATAAAATGGTTCAATTTGATATCCCTTGTTCCATTGGGGTATTCTAGAAAACTCTGTTTTTTCAAGCTGTTCTTGACTTTGACTGACAATTTTTAGTTTTTCTAAAATATGCCTATGTAGACCTGACTCATTATGCTTACTGTCTTAGAAGTTGATAGCCATTTAAAAGAATGCAGATTTGCTTTTCCCCAAGGATGGATTGGTTTGATAAGCATTGACCTCTTAATTGGCAGTTTGTTAGAAATGCTCACATTCTCACATTCAGGAGTCATGCATCCTAGCTTCTTTTAGAGGAATTTGTTAGAAAGTGATCCTCTATTTTTCTTTGTCAGTTTAGAATATGCATCAAACATGAATACATCAATGACAGATCGATTTGATTAGCACTGATCTCTTAATTGATCTTATGGTTAGCAATGCTCATCCTCACATTGAGGAGTCTTGCATAATTACTCCTTTCAGACAAATTTGTTAGAAAGTGATCCACTATTTTTCTGCCAGTTTGGAATATCCATCAAACAAGAATACATCATAGTAGTCACGATGCTGCTACAAGTTTCTAAGAACTGGCTATTGTTGAAAAGTGAAAACTTATCTTTCTAGGTAAGGAATGGTACCTTAGATTGAATTGTTCGCATGCTAAGCGGGTTTACCAAAGCCAATCAGGCAGCAATATTTCTTTTTTGTTTTTCTTAAGAGCCTTCATTCAGGGCTTCCTTCTTTTCTGCAAGCCAAATTTTATTTACTTCTAGTTGAAAGAGAATTCTAATTTTGCTTTTAATGTTTTCTGACTAGCTTTTGAATAAGCTTCTCAGCAACTGCCACTTTTCCAGCAATTCCGTCCATAATTCATACCCTTCAGCTTTTGTTCTCAATGCTTCATGCATATTACATGACACAACTCATTCATAATCAGGCTCTATTCTTTTGAAATTTCAATAAAAGATAAATAATCAGCTGTGGTCTCTGCCTTATTTTCAGCAGATACTCATTTTTGTTGGCAGCCTAAGGTTGTATGTAACATCTAGATCTGAGCCCTGTCCTGAGTTGAGTGTGGCTGCATTTTTCTTCATCCAGAATGTGAGGAGGTGCGCTACATACACACCATCCAATCCAGTGGATATGGAGTTTTCTGATGGATTTATATTTCCAGAAAAATATACAAATTCACAAATTCATTCTTTATGCATTTTTGACAAATGCCAAAAATGATTCTTTGGTTTTTGTAATACTTAAAGACTAAGAATATTTACAAGTTTTGTCATGAATTTATACCGAATCATTACCTATGTAAAAATAAGTCTTGATAGAAATTCATATATTTGGTAAGGCAATTAAAGCCTTTACCTTTAACTTTCTCTTCTTTGTCAAAGCCATTTCAAAACTTCATTATAATTTCGGAACAATAGAATATCTGTTACAACTTACTACAGAAAGTACTTGACAAAATACTAATAGGTTACTGTGTACTTAAGTTGTTCGGAGACGCTTTGAATTCTATGATCATGAAAGGATGAAAGTTTTAATTGGAAGTTTAAGATTCAGCTGTAGGCACGAATTTTACTTGGTCAATCAGGTTTTAAGTCTCATCGACAAACATCGCGAATATGTATCATTGCTTGTTGTGATGCTATCTGACACGATATATATTTGGACCGTACCTAAAGCTCTTATGTCTCTAAAAGATCTCAGATACAATCATACAACTGTTCTCATAAAAAACAATTCAAAAAATATATTGGTTCATGAATTAAGACTACTTTAAATTCGTAAACAAATTAATATATAAATGTATCCAGAGACATAGCGAAACGAAACTTGTTGAAACTTTATTAACTTTATTAACTAGACGATCAAAGTCACAAAAATGTAGTCAGAATGCATGGAAAGTAAAGCCTAAGGACTTATATATCTAGAGTCTGACTATAACGGATAATGTATTCCAGCAATAGATGCAGAAAAAATAGATTTTTTAAGATCTTTGGTGTCTTAGTTTGTCTATAATATTCTCAATCACGATAATGCTTAAGAAATTGGAGAGACTGTTGTGACACATAACTGTTTTACGCAGACAAACAAATCGGATGTAAATTATTTTCCATTGAAAATGAAAAATGTATCTCAAGATGGGAACTGGATACCAAAAAATAGCCCACATTTGAAGGCATGTGTGGATTGGCAAGGCCTGATTTTCTCTTGACATTTGTGACGAGGTAGAATCTTGTGGGATACCAAATTAAAACAACTAGGGTGAAGTGAAATGCTTCCCTTGTTTAGGCAATGGGGTCCCATACTTCAAGTACGGTTGTTGCCAGTTGGCTGTGCCAGGACCTAAATTTTAAACATCCCTTTTAAATATATCTTCACTGTTATTAAGAATGCTACCAAATGATGGAATTCAAATACCTGTTTATTAACTTTTATGATAATCTCACTTGTTGATCTGGTTCAGACAGTGAATTTTGGACTTGCTTGCTATCTCTGTGTTCTGCCTACACGGTTTTTTGTCTGATCTTTTTCATCTTACCCTGCCTCAATTTTTTTTTCCATATGGCAGTTATGAAGTTGTTTAAGGACACTACCAAGACATGAAATTCAAACACTCATTTATTAACTTTCTGATAATCTCATTTATTGATCTGATTCAGATAATTAGTGAATTTTGGGCTTGTTTGCTCTCTCTGTTTCCTTCCCACATGGTCTTTTCTGTGTCTTTTCTGTTTCCTACTCAGTGGTTTTTTTTCCATTTAGCAGTTATGAAGTTGATTAAACTTTTGATCCTTCTCCTAGATTCTGCTAGCTCCCATGGGGACTTGGAAATATTGGAATTCCTCATATGAACTCTTTTTGTAAATGCATCTACAACCATTCTGTCCACTTAGCCTGTGCACCTTTACTATTACATTCAATTCCCGATATAATGTTAATTGAATGTTAAAGTAATGCAGGCCTCCTAAATGAAACTAATTGCAAGTTTAGGTGAATTTGACAAGACATATCTTTCAGACATGGCTTCAAAGCTAAACAAAAGTTTAAGCTTGCATCATCCATAAAACTTTGACGGAAGTGAGTGATTACCAATTTAGTGGGAAATTAATTTTTTTAATTGGCATAACAAGGGATCTAATGCTGCCCTCACCCTTTCCAAAACTGACCAAATTCAGTCGAAAAAGATACACCTAAAACAAAAAATAGCATCCCTGTGAAAAAGGGCCGGACATTCCAACAAGAATTCTAATGTTTATTTAAAATCCATGCCCGCAATGCAAATTATCTACAACATTCCTATATGTTAGTGTGAAAAAAGGTATTATCAAACTAATTAGCTTTTAACCTACTTAGTAGAGCCCTATTCTCACTACACTTAAGATCACTTAGAGGTTATCTAGACTTTTGTCTCATCTCATATAGACTCACCAAGTGTCCCAACACTCCATAGAGTCCTACACTTGTTGTAGACTTGGAGGGGTAGTCAAAGTTTGACTCCTCACCTCTTCTTGCTTTCCTTTATAAATAAGGTTCATTTGTCCATCTTACAACACATAATAACATTCATATGATATTTTCCCATTTTGCCCATTGCTTATTTGTGGAGATTTTTGAGCTTGCAAGTCGATCTTGGCTGCTCCAACACTAGACACCTCGGACAATTGAGAATAGGCTAAAAAAGAAAGGAAAAGGAAAACAGATTTGATCTCTTTTTGATGTAGTTTTTATATGGGTTGCTTCATATATATGTCATAACTTTGTAGTAGTTGGTTTCTCTAACTTGTTGTGAGTTGCTCTAGTTTTAGGATGACATTAGATCTAATGCTCTGTGGGAGCTGGTTTCTTTGTTAGATTTTGCTTTCCAACTTCTTGTATGAGCTATATTCATTTTTTTTTTCTCAATATATATGAATAAAATACCAAAAGCAAGCTAAAACCTTGCCAATATCTAACAAGTTATGGGCTAAGATTAGTTACCACCCCCTTCTTATATATATGAGCTCCATATATTTGGTAGCCTTCTCTCAAAGATGATTTTTTGTTTGTGATTGTAATCCATTCTTCTAGACAAACCAAACAAAGTCCCCTCTACAAGGATACAACACTAGGTATACCTACCCATCCAAGGAAAAAGAACCTCATCTCAAGTTGAGGAAGGAGACCTACCATCCATGGTGATTGAGGCTAGGAGGGTCCTAGACCCTAGCTCCACAAAAGAAACATGCTCAATAGGAGAAGAGGGATTTTGAGGGAGAGGTCTTCAAAGAGGACCCCTGAATCCTTGCAAATGGGATCTAGAGGTGTTAATGAATGAGAAATGGGGTCAACCATTATATGTTGATGAGACTTAACTCCTTTCCACCTTGAAGCTAGCCTAGTAGTTCTATTTTTGTTATTTGTGCAAGACACGTGTTTGAAGGCTAGTTGTTGCTAATCAAATTGATGCTTGATAATATGATCTTTGATCTTGAGCCAAATCTCATTTGGGAATTTCCCTAAAAGATTCATCTTAACATGAAGCCAACCAAAAGTGGGTGAGAGCAAGAGGCCATTTTAGGAGAAATAGAAAGAAGCTTCCTTGAGGAACTTCCGATTGTAATTAGGCTAGGGATTAACCATAACTGTTGGTGGAGGTTAGGAAACCTAACCCAAACTAGAACCATTCAAGAGAGTTTGTGGAGAGATTGAAATCAAGATACTAGGGATTAATACATAGAGTTACCTTAAAAAATATCTAATCTTTAATTGATCCACTTAGTACTCTAAAAAAGACTTAGGTGCATGAATAAATGACTAGATCTTTCTTGACAAAAAGGGTTTCTAGCTCTTTGAGGTCCAAGAATGGGGATATGCAAGGCTCAACTAGTATTTGTGGAATCAAGCCCATTTTTTCTTATTGCTCCTCTTCCTCTATAAATTCAAGCCACATTTTCAAAATAGGAATTTTATATTCTTGAATTGAATTTGGAAACTATGATTTGATTCGAGGTTTTAGAGCAATTAGCAATTAGCATAGGCCTAAATTTTGCTACAAAAGCATTAATTATAGCAATCGAACTAATTGCCTCTAAACTAAAGTCCATGGCAATAGGCATAGATGCCTAAGGGAGAAAAATCTTCTAAAAATGGTGTTAACCTACCACCATTGTGATCTTCTACAATGGTGGACCTATTCCTAGAGTTTGAGGGGGGCGAACACCAGCTTGCAACATAGTAGCAGTCCCTATCTACACAACACTAATAGTGAGGTTTAAGATGGGGATAGATGTGATGCCAAAATGCTTTCAGTTGTCACTTTTCAAACTAGCATCAAAGCTCAAACACACTTTATGAGTTTGACAAGATAATGTGTGATCACACGAAACATCAACAATCATCCACACATTTTCCTAATACATTTAATATAGTATTGATACAACACAGTTTTAGGAAAATAAAAAATTTAATTAAAAATGATGAATGGAATTCTTAGCCAAAACTATATTACACTTTGAATATAATATTAATACCACAAAGTCTTGGGATAACAATATTTTAATTTAAAATAATGAATGAAATTCTTCGCTATAACTATATTACACTTTGACCATTGAAGTATATGTCAATTTATGAATGTATCCTCTATTATATGTCTTGAAGTAACTTTAGTAGTTAGACACTTTTATGTGTGTGTATTTATGCTATGTCTTCTTTAATGATAAAGTAGCATTGTAAAACTAACAAATGATTGTTAAGTCCAACAATGTTGATTGCCTCTTTAAATAATGCAACTCTTTGTAGACTCTTCTTGAATGTGACGTCATTGTTTCCTATCAAATTACTATTATCAATCTTACTATACCTAATTTTATAGCCTAATATGCAACACAAATGTCAAAGTATATAATCAATTACAACTCAATGTTAAGGTTGAATATTTTTATTTATCATTATTACAAAATGCAATTTTTGTTCTTCTTGACACTATATTGCCTCTGTGAATAATATAACTCTATATAGACTCTTCCAGTTTATGTCATTTGTTGGGTCAACTTCTTTGTATCCTACCAAATCATTATAATCACTCCTATTATAGCTAATTTCATAGTTTTATGTGCAACATAGATATCAAAGTATACAATTAACTACAACCCAATTTCGAGGTTCAATGTTCCATATTGTTCTTATTAACTACTCTCACAATAGAATGTAATGTTTGTTCTTGTTGACATTATCAAATATAGTAACCTTATACAATTTCATGATATGAAGCATAGTTGTGTCTCTTTTATCTTTATTAGTTTGAAAATATCTCTATTTTAATGAACATGTTTTCTTTTGTATTTTTCTTTTTAATTTTAATATACAATATTAGATTGGGTGGTGAAGGAGAAAATTTTCAAACAAGAGCTATATGACACAACCTCGGAGGTAAGCATGCCTAACATCCTTTATTTATGAGGACGTGAGAAACAATTCCAATCAAATTGAACATCTAGTAGCCCCATTTCTTTACAATACATATTCCCCTCATAATAATGAAAAAACAAATGTTTTCACTTGTCATTTCCAAAATTATACATCATATTTTCACATGGTAGTATTAGCCTTTTTTTGAAATGTATAATTTTTTCCAACGACATTTCAAAACACACTTCCATCACGAAGATGCAAAATAATCATCCTAGCCTCTTTTTGCGTCTATTAGATCATAATTTTGTAGTTGGATATATTAATTTTCTATAACTTAGCATAGATGTAGTCATCTACAAACTCTATATTAACTCTGTTGATTAGGTTGAAAGCACCAAAATATTGAGAAGGGGGTGGAGCATGGGGGTGAATTAGTATTCCCACATATTTAAAGAAATTTTTTTCACCAATTATAACTATCCACAAAAATATCAAAAAAACTTGATTGATATAAAGCAGCTAATGTAGAAAAAACATGAAGAACACAACCACAAGATAATCACCAGATGTTATACGTGGAAAACCCAAGATGGGAAAAACCACAGAGAGTGTTAACTCTTAGGAGAATATAACTAGTTATAGTTGAGTTTACAAAGAGGTGGCTCACTACCGAGTGGCTCACTACCAAATTACAAAAACGGCTCACTGTCGGACTGCTCACTACAAATATACAAAGAAATGACTCATTGTCGAAATGCTCACTGCAACTGAAAAGGTTTGCATCTCCAAATGCATGGGATCAGTTCCAAGGTTAGGCTTAGATTAAAAATCTCAAACTCTACAACAAATTCGGTTAGAGATCTCTGCACAACTGTTTTGCAGCAAGTTCGGTAAGGGACTACTACACTACTACAATATTGTCTGCCTTTGTCCTCTACAACTCACATTTCACACACACTGTTATATTCGATGCCAACTTTCTTTCGCATATCACACACATTCTCTTGTTTGATGTTCATACCACTACATACGTATATGTATATATACCAGAGGGCACAAATACAAAATAGTGTGTTGGCCAATCCCAACACGTTATCAATAAGCTCATGTCGGCCTCCGCAAGACTTCTACACGCTTCCTTTACATACTCTGATTGCCAATGCATATATTGAGATTACCGGAAAAGGATAGGGTCATCTGGACCCTAGAATACCGACCCATTATCACAAGATCAAGCCCAATATCTCCAAAATGTAGGCTCCACATGTACCAAGAAAGCCGCAACACAAAACTTGAAGAGATACATCTGACAATAACCGGGACACATAACTAATATCGGGATCATTGAGAACTCTTACACCAGGATACCGGGATCAATGAGAACTCAATGAAACCTCTAAAGTCATCATCCAAGGTTGTCCATGATCCATAATAACTTTTGACCAAAACCGCAACATTTGAACTGCACATCCATACTGACTACATACAATATTCACAACAACCATAACATCCGAACTAATATCTGAACCTCATACATTGTCTAGTCCAAAACCGGATTATTGGTTTGACATCAATGACAACATTATTTACACAAGTCTAACAAACTCTATTCTTAGGATGCTTGTAGGGAAATTCAATTATCAACACCATTTTTCAAAAAGTTGTTTATCATACATTATTCTTACTTCAAGATAGTACATGGTACTAAAAAATTGATGTCATTTCTTATAATTAGAATTTTTTTTATCCAAACTAATATCCTAATTATGAGAGAATTCTTTTATCATAAAATTGACCTTCTAACATTTCTATTTTTTATTTCTTCTTAAATGTCCACTTATAGATAATGGCCTTTCATATTAAGATGAATGTTTTCAAGAAGTACTATTCACTAGAGGCTACTTATTTTGGTCTATTGTGCTTCTTTCATTTAGTTGCACCAATATCTTCTAAATTCTTTTGCATATTTTATTATGTGTAAGTACATGAAAGTACAAATGTTTCCTAAATTTTTTTATACTTGTTGTTTTATTAATTCTATTAGAAGTATTCATAATAAATTCAAACTTTTATCTTTTTCAAATTTTTTTATTTGTTTCATAATCTTCTTCTTCATTGATCATATAACAAGACAATTGACATTGAAAATATATCAATTGCAAGAAATGAAAAAGCACAAAATAAGAAAAGTTACACTTTACTAATAATTATAATGTGGAACCATACATTCCTAAGGTGAACAACAAGGTAGAGACTCATACTTAAGAGATTGTTTTCTATAAAATAAATTTGGGGTTTAGATTCTTGTTTCTTTTATAAAAAGATGGACATGTAAGGATGAATTGTCTAAACATTAAAAATATAAGTAATCATGCAAGTGAAGATATGAATGTTTATAAACTATGGGACTCCTTAGTGATGGTTCTATTAATGAATTTGTTAACAAAGAGGATATGAGTGAGGCTTTAGTTCATTTTGAAAAAAAATAGCAATCTTTAGAGTATATTTAAAGAAAATAATGGTATTTGTAGCTCTAGTTTTGTAGACTTGTCAAAATGCTCTTAAATTGATTGATAAAGTTGTCAAACAATCTTTTTTCTAAAAGACATGCACATTTGTTGATGTCTTAGGTAGGTATGGACTTGCATATTTGTTGATGTCCTAGGTAGGTATGGACCTAATCCTTTGGTTTGTAATGATGGGAATACTAATGATGCTTCAGCTCTAATGTGTATCGATGATGAACATTAAAAATGAGCTAATATTGATTCAATCTACTTTTAAAATTTGATGTAAAAGGAAGGGGTCCTTCCAACCTTTCATATCCTAAAAGTGGCCAGTTAGAATGTTTAAGGGGTGGAGATGTTTGAAAGATGTTATTAGTTCTTTTTTAAATATATTATAAATTTGGATATATTGTATCCGGAGAAAGTTAAATCTATTGGATTTTTTACTAAAGTGTGCATTTAATTTTTAAATCAATATTTTTTGCTTCCAATAGTATAAAGATAGAGATGATTATTATTTGTTGAAGGATTATGTATTATGTGATTGATAAAGGATTTAACCTTGTTCTAGAGTTGCTTTGATAAGGTTAGTTGTGACTGGGATAGATTATATAATTTTCTTTGTTTATGCTCTTAATGATTATAACGATAGGAATGACTTGTGTTTGTGTTTTTGTTCATGTTTGCTTAAAGTTCTGTAGATCTTTGAAGGTGACATTATCATAGTGGAAGTTAAAGGAGAAATTTGGTGGTATTAATTTTGCTTTTAAATGAAATAAATTATATTTTAGTCTAACTTTGTTAGGAAATCTAATTTGGTGGATCGTTTGAATGGCTATAAAAAGGATAAATGTGGTTGGATTACATGGTCTAATGTGCATAAAGGAAATATGAAGATTTTCTCTATGTTGGGTAGATTTTACTTTAATATGACTAGAAAGAGAGTTACGTTTAGATCTTCCAAGGCCAAGGTTGAGGTGGCATGAGTCAACGGTGGAGATTCGATCTGGAGATATCAACGGTCGAAAGTGAAGAATTTAGGAAGGAGGTTGAAGGGGAGGACACTTGTCATCCTAGAGAGGACAAGTGACATAGAAGATTCTCAAGAAGGCCACACTTGTCCCTCAAGAGGGAAAGTGGCATGGAGGAAATGAACATGTGGCAAAAGTGCCATGTGTCCTCTAGAGAGGCTAAACAACCCATAGGAAGTTAGGATAGGATTGGCTAGAGGGTAGGAGGTTAGGCTAACCTGTGGTTGGATGGAGGTTGAGTTGGAGGGAGGTTAGAAAGTGGTTAGGAGTAGGAGACATGTGGTTTAATTCAAATTTAAAAAATCGAATTAAATGAGAGACACATGTGAGATTAATTTGAATTAACAATTCAAATTAAGAAGAAAAGAATAATTAAATGGAACAAATTAATTAAACTTGTCCATTTAACTAGGAAAATAGAAAAAATAGATTAAGATAGGAAGAATTAGAAATAATGAACTATATAAATAAACTATAAAATTCATTTATATAGTAGAAGAATAAAAAGTTTTAATTAATTAAATAACTTTGTATTTAATTAATTATCTCTAGACCAAATTTAAGTGTATACATTTTGCCCCTCTTTGAAGCGATGTGTGGCAATGCATTGGTTCAAAGAAAAATTCACTTGATGCCCCAGACTTCAAAAATTGTGTGGTAATACGTGTATGCTCCCTCGGGAGATGAATCAGATAATTTTTTCAATATTTTTGAATTTTTTGAATTTTTTTATGATTTTGTTGGGATTTTTGGAATTTTTAATCGATTCATCTCCCGATAAAAAGAAAATAATGAGAAGGCTTTGATTAATTAATTAAAATAAAACATCAGACCACTTAATACACTTACCTTCTCATCTCTTAAAAGGTAAAAGTGGAATAGATTTACCATTCACTTCATTTGCACTTGGTAAATTTGGAGTTCTGAGAGAGAAAATGACGATCCCACATCACACACACTGATTTGAGCGAGTTAGGCGATTCAAGCGACCTCTAGCCTATGGTCTTCCAGTACGTAGATAAAAAAACCCTCTTTGTACGATTTTTCTTTGAATTTTTAGCATGTATTTCTAATTTTAGTGTCGAACTTTTCGTTTTGGCGTTTTTAAGCTCTGTTTTAGCATTTTCAGTTAGGGTTTCAGCGTGTTAAGTGTCTTAGCATTTTAGATAATTTAGCATTTTTCATCTTTCTTTTAGCGTTTTCAGAGATTTAGCATTTTGAGTGATTCTTTTAGCGTGTTAGGTCAAAACATTAGCACTTTGGGGCTTTTAGCATTTTAGTGCCTAGATTTAGCGTTTTAGTGGCACGATTTAGCTTTCTCATTGATTTGGCATTTAGATCAAATTATTTAGCATTTTGAGTACACAGATTAGCGTTTTTATTTTTGTAAAGCACTATCAGGCATTGTGTTAGCGTTTTGGTATCAAAATACTTAAAATGTGATTCTTCATCCTCTTGTTGGATTAGTGTTGATCAGTCTCGATTACCATGATATGAATCTCTTGATAGGATAGATGAAAATGACCTCATGATGAATTAGAGTCGATGATAAACACTCAACGAGATTGATTGAATCTCACCTGAGCTAAGTAGATTGATAAATTGATTGATAGTTAGATTGATAATTCAAAAGTTGATATAATAATTTGATGTGATTATAGGAGGACTTAGGTGTTTTACAGTCTCGAGAGAGATTCCTGAAGACATGGTAGTTGATACCACGCTTGGTACAACAGATCTAGACATCATCGATAGATGCGGGTTGTCCTTTTTGATTGATATGCCTTGATATATAACGATTAACTCGGGTTTGTTGACTGCGCTAGCCGAGAGATGGCATAGAGAGCATAACACCTTCCACCTTCCTACCAACGAGATGATCATTACGCCTAAGGAAGTCTACGAGATTTTATGGATTCCAGTGATGGGAGATCTTGTTTTCTATGATTTAACTGAGTAGGGTGGTATAGATGCTTTGAGGAGGATATTTCACGATGACCATATTTGTGGATATGACATCCCTTGGCAAGAGATGCTTGACTTATCCTATGCTCCATTGCCTTTTGTTCTTGCCAGATTCGTCGGAGGATTCCTTTGTCTTGATCACAGGTCAAAGTGATTATCGATTGGTTGGGCTAACTTGCTGGAGCAGATGATCGTGCAGGGTATGCGGTATTCTTGGGGTTCTTGTATGCTCGCTCACCTGTACCATGATCTACACAGGGTTGTTTACCTTCGTGCTACCAATTTTTCGGCGGGTGTTACTTTACTACAGGTTTGGGCCTAGGAGCACTTGGCTATCACTAGGCCATTGGCAAACAAAGATCAACTAGCAAGGAGACCATATGTTTAGGGTTATACAGGTGTTGTTGTCTAGCAGAAGCTAGGGAATCTTGAGTATTGATGCAGAGTTCTAGATGACCTTGATACAGTGATCTATAGGTCGTACTTGGATTGCGAGCCATGGGCGAAGGATGAATTAGAGATTCCCTACGTATTCAACACTAGGTACTTGATTGGATCGACACTGTACATTATTGAGTGCTTCATTGTCACCCAAGTATTGAGGCAATAGGATCGGTTACAAGTATTTCCACTGGGGACTACAATATATGCCCGTCGTCGATAGGATGTAGCAGATTAGGGACCTACCATCTCCTATGAAGTAGCATATGCAAAGTATCTTGGTCTTGGTGTACAAGCTTGGGATTACTTACGAGGCACTTACGATGGGGGTATGGTGCCAAAGTATGCTCGGTACTTTATTGCACACCCATTTCCTAGATTATCAGACTCAGATGAGCCCATGCCAGCATTTGATGATGGGGAGGAGAGACCATCACAGAAAGCACCTAGGAAGAGGAGGGGTAGAGCTTAGGGGAGAGATGAGGGCGGAGATGGAGGAGGTGATGGCGTTGATGGAGGAGATGGTGGTGGACATGGTGGGGATGGTGGGGGTTGCGACAGAGGAGATGGTGGTGGTGGTGGAGCTAGGATCTCAACAACAACAGGAGGAGATATGGAGCTACCTAGTGACTGGGATACATGGGTAGTGAGGAGGAGGAGGTCTGGAGGACATGCAGGATAGGTGCAACAGGCACCCCAGGCAGAGGCCCAACAACCAACACAATAGATATAGATCAGAGTGTCGTCTAACTAGCAACAAGCACAAATCAGTGGCTTCCAGAGTCTTGTGCAGCGGTTATAGGAGGAGGTAGCACAATTATGAACCCAGTTGGCATAGGTACAGATGTAGACACAGGCTCGGATTGCCTCACTGACAGCAGAGAGATGCAGTTGTTGATAGGGCTGAGAAAGTACAGGTTGAGGGTACTACAATAGTTGATGCCTTTAGAGAGATCCGCCATGCGAGTCGAGAGACATAGTACTACCGTTAGTTGTACTATGTTGTTGTTCCTGCTGCTCAGTGTGCACCTAGTTATGCCAAGGTTTCTGCTGCTAGATCAAGAAGCAGTCGCTCACAAACTGAGAGAAAAGGTGTCACTGGGCCACTTCGTAGAGATCCTCCTATTAAGGATTGCGGTGTAGGACCGTTAGGTGGTGCCGCAGTAGGCACATATATAGCTAGGCCTATAGAATTTGGGGAGAGTTCAGCTCAATGCCCCACTTGACATATAGAGACATGACCATTGATCTGATTTTTGTATACACTATTGATGAGACATTTGATGATTCTTGCTATGTATTTTTTTATGTATATCCCAGATAATGTGATATCATTACATACTGGACATTGATTCCTTTTGATTATATGAGATGCAGTTAATACTATTTTCCCTATATGGTTCATGATATGAGTGATGCATTTATTTTCTATATGATTGATGTAACCTATATGTTGGATGCATGCACATACTTACTTGTCTAGATGATTTTGTGATATGCCATGCATAATGATGTTATGTACGATGTTTCATGTTTATTTACTGATTTATGATGGACTATGATGTGCACATGTATGATGTTATGATGCTTATCTATTATGCAATGTACTTTTATGCTATTGTTGATGAAATGGATAATATGCAATGGTTACTAATGTGTGATGGTTGATGCATATATACATGATTATGTGATGTAACACTATGCAATGTGTAATGATATGATGTGAAATGCACTATGTTATAAAATGTGATGATATCCTAAACGAAAAATAAAATGCATGGATTAATTACATGAATGCACTTATAATGCTCTAAAACGAAACCATGAATGACATGATATGTGATAATTACCTAAATGCAATTATATACCAAATGATTAATGCAATGCAAATTTTTAAGACAACTATATGTGAAATGAATCCAATGATGGTAAATTGCAATGATAGGATGCTAATGGAAGATGAATCACTTGTTTTATTAATGTCCAATATACTCAATCACTCCATATGGGAGATAACACCTTTTGGGGCCTTCAGTCTTGGAAAAGGGAGATGTCTAGCTTGCTTTGGGCAAAATTCAATATGAATGCAATCTACTGTACATATGCAAATACTAATTAGTGCAATGTCGCGATTGGACCAGTCATTTAATCATGTTTTTTTTCTCATCATTGAACCTTTAAAATGTTGTAAGCTAATTCAAACATCAGTGGTATAATTGAACCATGATGACCTAAGTACCATGATGACCTAAGTATCGCTTACATGGATTTTGATATTGCAAGTTAACACAAGCATCAAGGTATAACCCAGATGACCCGAGTGTTGCTTGCATTCAACAGACAAAAGTTAATCATTTTCCTATGCAAATAAGAAATGTCATTAATGATGTTTGGTTGATCATATCCCATGACAAATTTGCACAGTACTAATGATTAACTAACAAACAACAGACAAAGAAAAGATCATGCTCCTTCCTCATTCCTCTAGTTCGAGATATCCTTGAGTTACTCGGGAGACATGATTTCAAAATCAAAATACAACAATTGAACATTTAGGCTAAAGTGTTTCAATCATGATTCAAAAGATATCATCCATTAATATCGGTTTGCTTGTTTACTGTTGAGTTTGATTTTGATACTTGTGTTTAATGTTCAATGTTGGATTTTGCAATCTCTAGTTTTATAAGCGTTGCCTCATTGTTGTTCATCTGTTGTGTTTAAGCTCAATGTGAATTGCCACCAGCTAGGTTCAAGATTTTGCCCCCAAGTCAGAAACAAACCTTTATTATGGGTATATACAATGATCCAAACCATGGTGAGAATTTACATATGATGTCTGATTAGATACAAAAGGCTTTATTGTGAATATATACAATGGTAGCAGATGGATGCAAGCAGAAAGATGTGTGACTGAATAGATTGAAGAACTAGTTGACAATTACCACCAATTTCCAGGTTTTCACTACTCGTTTTTACTGCACTTTTTCTCATATTTGATTTTTTTGTATTTTTCTTGCTTTTTAAAATTTTTCTTTTGCTTTTTATATTTTTTTATTTTTCTTTTGCTTTTTGTTTTTTTATTTTTCTTGCATTTTTTTTTTTTGGTATTTTCTTGTATTTTGTTTTTTTTTGTTTTTTTTTTCTTTCTTTTTTGATTTTTTTGTTTTTTTCTTAGACATAATTTTTTTAAGATGCAAACTGTTAATAGGTTCCTCAAGAGGATCTCCTTTAGGTGTTGACAACTGATAAGCATCGGATCCATATGCAGCTGTGATAATAAAAGGACCCAACCAATTCGTCTCAAACTTCCCTTTCTTTTCCCGATTTTGCTAGTTGTGTGAATTTTCCTTCAAAACTAGGTCACCCACCTGAAATTCCCTAGGCTTGACCTTGTGATTGTATCTCTTTGACATTCTTTGTTGGTAAGCTCTCAAGTGATCAAAGGCATTATAGCGATGTTCTTGCAATAATTCTAGCTCTTGTAGCCTAGACACTCATTGTTCTTCATCTGGAATGAAGCCCTTGAGTGATACACGCATGGAAAGTATCTCTACCTCAACAAGCAATATGGCTTCAGATCCGTAGACAAGAGAATATGGGATGGCACCCGTGGGTGTGCAGATACTGGTATGGTACGCCCATAACGTAGGATTCAGTTGAACATGTCAATCTTTGCCAACATCATTGACTGTCTTTTTCAGGATTTTCAACAAGAACTATGGCATCATGGAATGTAATGATAAGCCAGGCTACGCGCAGAATGCAACTATGATTGCATTCTGTAAAATGAGGTGCATTATGCGATGAAAGAAATGTAGAAGCATTTTTGGTTTCAAATCACATTGGTATGGAGGCTATAGTAAGGTTGAGTGCATAGAAAAGAATTTCATATCCATCAAATCAAAGAAGCCAAACGTCATAGGTTGGACGACTATAATGAAGATGAAAGGACTAATGTAATGAGAAATTAAAAAAAAATCGTGTTGCTAAGAAATAAAAGGGCATTAATTAAGATGGCCTAAGGAGAGGAATCGATGTAACCGTAGAGTAATGTGAGGCATTAGATTAAATCAAGCAAGGGGAATATGGAAGGGCATTAGGGAAAATGACTCAGCAAAAGAAAAAGAATCAATCCAAGAGAAAATTGGGGGGAGGAATGGATAAAGACACCATTGACATATTAAATGGAGAGGAGAGACATCGATTATGGAGTAGTGGGCTACGTAGTGAATTTGTGTGAGTGTGGGTGGGCTACAAGAAGTTAGAGAGTTGAGTAAAATATAATGTTAAGGGAGGTTAAAGAGAACCCATTTGTAAATATTGTTTGCAAATTTAACATGAATAAAAAAATTATTTGTTGTTGCAATCCAATTATTTCACTATGAGCAAAGAGTCTTTGTTTTGACTATGTTTTTATGAGTTTTTGAGTTGATAGATAGAGAGGGATTTATGTCATCTTGCATCAAACCATATTAGAGCTATAGGTTCTAAGTACATAGGTAGAGCGTCGAAAATGAGGCAACCTATGCCAAGACCTACGGGTGAAGAGTGGAGTTGTGTGAATAGACAATCGACCGTGAGGTAGTTTACACTTGAGAGTGTGAAGTGGTTGTGAAGAGATCAAAAGGATCATTGTAGGTTTATGGAGTCCCAATCAGTTGAGAGATTGAAGCCGACAAAAAGTAAATGCATGAGAAAATTGCAATAGACGAGAGGACGAGTCTAAGGAAGAGGACGAGGTGGGTCAGGAAGAGGCTCATATTAATTTCATTCTTGGATCAATATTGGGAAGAGAGCTATGGGATGTGGAGATTCCTATTGAGAAAGAATGGTTGTTGTCAGAAGAAGAAAGATGTTATAGCATCCCACACGAATGAAGAGGAAAGAAAGGAGAAAAGTAGACAATCAGTTGATGAGTGAAAGTCAAGAACACGATGAAAGTGAGTCCCTCACAAGTTGAGGTAGTAGAAGAGAAAAAAGTTCAAAATGAAGAGGTTATCATAGAAGTCAATTGAGACCTTGATGATGATGATGCATTGTTCATGAAGAGTGAAAGTGTACCTAAGGAAGCTATAATTGCAGACAACGGTAATGAAGAAGACATAGCAGAAGAGGATGAAGAGGATGTTGTAGCTGTTGAAACTATAGAGATAATTGATTTTATTGTTTCATGTAGTAGAGATGAAAAGTATTGAGTTAGTGTATGCAGTTGCAGTTGTGGATTGATGATAGAAGGTTACTTGTTTACATATTGAAGCTGATGCACTGCAAAATAGGACAGATGTTAGGAAACACAACACAAGAAGCAATTCAAACATTAGTGTTAGTGTCAGAAATGAAAGACTATCCTAAGCAAGCATATCAAGAGAGATATTAAACATGTAATGGAAAGCATGCAAATACAAAAGAGATACACTACACTCCTCCAAATGCTAACCAAGATGTTCATAGTTGCTCCTCCCTTGTTCCTCTCCTCTCCAAGTTCCACATGAGTGTAGCTCTCATCTTTGCACTACTATGGAAGTCTTATGGAGATTCAAGATTGAAAATGATTATGAGATTATGCAAATACAAGCTTAATATGAGAGAAATGAGTTAATTTGAGCTATATTAATTTTAACCAAAAGAAGAACAAAAGCAATTATGTTCCTAAATGTTCTCTCTTAAATTCACTATAACTTAGATGCATACAAGATTTCTGGATTATGGCTAGATGTGTGAAAATGAGAAATGAGAGCTCTATTTATAGGAAAAATAGAGAAATGGATGGTTGAGATTGAGTAATCTCAACAAGGGTCAGGATTGATGGGTTTATGATCCATGTGAGGGCTTTCAACCCAATCCCAGGATTAAAAATGTCATCATGAGATGGCTTGAGAGGAGAGGGAAGAAGCATTAAATGCTTGAGATGACATGAAGGTTAGTTTGGGAGGTAAGGTTAAGCTTGAGTTGAATGAATAAAGCCATTATCCAATGAATAATGTCTTTATCCAAGGGATAAACTCTTGTGCAAGAGTTAGTGGGGATAACCATGGTCAAAGCAATGAATGCGTGAAGAGACACGAGTTAAATGGAGGTTGAGTTAGAGGTAAAGCCTCTAACCATGTGGGCAAGTGGAATTAACCATAAATGGTTATGTAAGAGCCATTAATGGTTATGTAAGAACCTGTAATGGTTTGGAAGACTTTAGGGGTTAACTTGTTGAATACATAAAGCATTAAATGCTTTTCAAAGACTTTAGAGGCTTTGAGAAGTGACTTCAAGTTGCTTAGGAATGTGACAATATTTAGGAGATGGATTAGGCTAATTAGGAATGATTAGAAAAATTTAGAAAGTGGTTAGAAGAGTTTAGAAGGGGATTTAGGATTGCAAGTGGGTTTGGTGGGTGAGGGAAAATAGGATTTTAATTAACATAAAATTAATTTATTTCAATTGTGGTTGCAACTTGCATTTGTAGGAGAATGCAAGTGGGGGGTGGATAGTTTAGGGATTTAAATAAATGTTTTATTATTTATTTAAAAGAGGAAAGGGGGTTAAATTAAATATATATATTTTATTCATTTAATTGATTTAAAATATAGCTTGATGAATTAATTTAAATAAATTGAACAATATATTTAATTAATAGGAGAAGGGGTTGAGAATGAATTAATTAAATATTAATTTAATTAACTGATTATTGAGGGTTAAACAATCAAATAAATAATAAATATTCATTTAATTAAGTGGACAAATTTGTGTGACTACAAAAGCAGTAGAGGGTGTTGCGGGTAAGATTTGATGCAGGTGGTTGGTTCATGGTGGATTGAAATCCATGAAAGAGGAGAAAAATAGGAAGGTCATTTGGTGGAAGATGTTGGTTGAAGGCGTGTTGGATCGCACGAACGAGAATAGGAAAGGAGAGAGTTTTTGGTGGAGGAGGTTGGACTGTGGTGGACATGAGTCCATGAGAGGGAAGAGGACAAGAAGACACACTTGGTGGAGGACGGAAAATGTCTTAGCCAAGTGCTAGAAGAGGCGAAGGTAGAAGGCTTATGATGTATATGAAGTAGCAATGGGGTTTGTTATAGGCTATTTAAATCTTAGAATAGTTGTTTGATTACTTAATCCCAATTTGTGAACCTATGCTCACAAATTTTCCAACCTGACATGTCTAGCACGTAGGAGCACATGGGTCGGCAAGCAATATAACACCATTTAAAATAGTTTGTTTCTAGTTTGTTTGTTTTCTCAATTTTGGTTTAATTTTGATTTTGGCATCTCTCCATGTTGATTTTTGCAAAGTTTCCCTATATTTGATTTTCTCTAAAACTTTAGATTGGGAGTTGAAGGAAAGCCAGAATAGATTTGTTGGTAGGCTTTAGAAGATTTCAAACAAATGTTTAAATGGCGGGTGTAAGGCCAAATTACACAACCTTCACCAGGACTCTCCCTGCCCATGTCAAAATAGGAGCTTGAAATAGTGTTATGTGTGAATTGGATTTGTTGATAAGGTTCTAGAAACCTTTAAGAAAATGCAATTGGCAGTGTAGAGCCAAAAACCTCCTTGCAGGTGCCAAAGTGGGTGCTTAGGAATAGGGTATGAATAGATGTTGAAGTTGTGACTAACCTATGTGGAAGCATAGGTGTGCCAAGTAAACTATGTGACAAAATACCTCAAAGAACTATGGTGTCATGAAATGTAATGATAAGCCAGTCTATGCATAGAATGGATCTATTGGTTGCATTCTATATAAAAAAGGATTCATTAAGTGATGAAAGAAATATAGAGGCATTTTTGGTTTCAAAGCGCATTGATATGGAGATTGCAATAAGGCTAAATACATAGAAATTATTTTCATATCCATTGAATGAAAGAAGTTATATGTCACAGGTTAGATGATAGTGATGAAGATGAAAGGACAAATACAATGAGAAATTAAAAATTTGTTGAGTTACCAAGAAACAAAAGAGCATCGATTAAGATGGCCCAAGGAGAGGAATCGATGTAACCATAGAGTAATGTAAGGCATCAAATTAAATCGAGCAAGGGGAATACAGAAGGGCATCAGGGAAAATGACTTAGCAAGAGAAAACAAATTGATCCAAGATCAAATCAATGAGAGGAATGCATGAAGAAACCAATGATATATTATAAGGAGAGGAGAGACATCAATTATGGAGTAGTGGGTTGCATAGGGAATCTATTGGAGTGTAGGTGGGATGCAAGAAGCTAGAGAGCTGAGGAATATACAAAGTTGAGATAGGTTAAAGAGAACCCATTTGTATTTATATTATTGGTAGATTTGACATGAATAAATTTTTTATTTATTGTTGCAATCTAATTGATTCATTGTGAGCAGAGAGTCTCTATGTGTTTCTAAGTTTTTGAGTTGATAGATAAAGAGGGAGTTATATCATCGTGCATCACATGTTCATTTAAAAATTTGAGAGAATTACTGAAGAAGTTGAGAAAATACAACTTCAGAGATCCCAAGAACACCTGCAAGCAAAATACCTGTCACAAGAGAAGATCGGAGGCAAAAATCAATAATGGCTCTGAAGAAGAAGATTATCATTCAGAGAGGGAATCAGTTAATGAAAAAGTACAATACAATCCTTATAAAAGGATATTTGCAACCCTAAATATGTGCAACCCTAAAGAAACCCTAAAGGGATAATGTGTATTTAATAATTAAATAATTATTAAATACCTACAATATTATTAAATACCTAAGTTTAGTTTAAGCGTAGAGTATAATAGACTAATAATTAAATAAACAATTATTAGCTAATACAAGATAACTCTAACACTCCCCCTTAAGATGAACTTAGGGAGTAGCTAAAAAACTAAATGCATGAAAGCAAAATGCAACTATATGAAGGCAAATAATTTGGGTCCTGACAACAAAGCCTGATGAGGTACCCAATCACAACCAAATCTCTATGAACCGAAAAAATAGAGAAAACCACGTGGGAAAAAAACTCTACCAAAAAGAGATGGAAAAATCGAGAGAATCACTGAAGCATGAAGAACCTGCAAACACTATCGAAGAATAACTGTCGATCTGAAGAACCTCCACTGAAATAGAAGATGGTTAGGTAGAGAATATTGTAATCTGCATGAGTGCCCTCTGTATGTCAAAAATGTGGTATCAACCTGCAAGAGGAGAAAACAATTCAAACACACACATGAAACATTGCATTAGAGGTTAGAAATCCAAACAAAGCAAGTTAAAAAGAATCTAAACTCTTTAATAGAGGAGCATGTTAATTAAATGAATAAAGTTCACTTAATTCATTGTGCAACTTTTAGGTGTCTACACCCTCAAATAACACTATTCGAATCAGATGGCAAACAAAGGCAAATAGTTGAACTCGAAGATACAGATGGCATAAAACACCAAAGCCTGAAGAGTTGATCCAACGAACCAAGGAAGCATTAGAACAACAGGAGAAACCCCCCATAATGTGGACAAGGGTGAGAGATAGGTTCACTGAAAAGGACGGCCAACCAGAACTGCATGACAAAGAACCAGAAACATCGAAGGTGCAGACAAAGTACATAGTGTCGTGGAAGGAACCCTCACTTAACACACATCATGAGGCTAATGTCATGGAAGGAACACTCATGTGACAAAGGTAGATCGCAAACAAAGGCAAACATCAACACAACCCCCCCCCCCCCCCCCATGGCACTTTATAATGTAGTGCATTTACAATAAGGCACAAGATGTGCAGGATCCCAAGTATACAATGCATAGTGGCACTTTATGGAAATATAGAAAAAACAGCCAAAGACGAGACATCCTACTCAAAGAAAGAGATCTCAGAACCTGAAACATCCAAGATATTCACCAGAGTGTTGTAAAGTAAAAAATTGAATAAAATGTACCTGGAGAAGAATCTAGAAAGAAAACTCATATGACTGGAAAGTGCACAGAACAAGCTTTCCAACAATATAAAGTTTTCAAAAAACAAAGTTCGAATGCTCAAGTTATGTCTCCCGGAGTGCAAAAAGGAACTTCTAGATTTGACAGAAAAAAAAATGCCATCAAAAAAGAAAATTCAGAAGATCAAACCTCCAAATTTGAAGAAAGCTTGAAAAGAACTTTCCGACGATATAAAGTTTTTTAAAAAGCGCCTTTGCATGACCAAGTTACGACCAAAAGAAAAAAACCCCTCTTTTAGGGCATAAAGAGGGTAAAAAAAAAAAAATTTAAAATAATAATTTATTTTTTTTGATGAAAACTTTCTGACACATTTGTAGGTACAGTCGTACGGATTTTGGTGCCTCGTAAAGTGTGCAAATGAAAAAATCATGGCCCAGATGCCTTTGTCACCGAAATAGGTCGAATTGTATATCAAAATGATTGAAAATGCGCTTCGAAAGCCCATGATGAGGTATTTTTTTGGCCCAAACTGCTCTAAAAAAAATTAATGATTTTTCTAACGAATTTCTCGAAATTAAAAAAAGGCAAAATCAAAAAAATATCCAGAACCCAAATTTATTGAAATTTGACAAATTTTATATGGAAATGTGGGGTTTGGGGGTGTTCTGAGCTCAACGATGAGGTCTGTTTGAGCCCAAAATGATCAGAAACAAAAAAACTACCCCAGATCCAATAAAAAAGCTTTGAAAAAACTAAAACCCTAACCTCCAAAAATCTTTTGAAAAATTCAAGAACAAGTAGCAACAGATGTAGGCTCTGATACCATGAAGAAGTTGAGAAAATACAACTTCAGAGATCCCAAGAACACATGCAAGCAAAATACTTGTCACAAGGGAAGATTGGAGGAAAAAATCAATAATGGCTCTGAAGAAGAAAACTATCATTCAGAGAGGGAATCAGTTAATGAACAAGTACAATACAATCCTTATAAAAGGATATTTGCAACCCTAAAGAAACCCTAAAGGGATAATGTGTATTTAATAATTAGAATAATTATTAAATACCTACAATATTATTAAATGCCTAAGTTTATATTAAGCGTAGAGTATAATAGACTAATAATTAAATAAATAATTATTATCTAATACAAGATAACTATAACAATTACAATTTTAATGCATTAGAAAATAATCTAAAAAAAGGTATTTGGGTAAAATATATACTAAAAGGGAACACATGTATGTAATCAAAGTGGACTATAAATTTAGTACATTTATTTCTAAGGGTTTATGCAATTCAAGAATTTGCATGACTAATAAAAGTAAAAGAACCATACAATCAGAGTAAAATAGTCGTCATTGATTGACAATAATGATTGACAATAAGGTAGTTGAATAATCATGATAAAACATTGAGAGTAGTTCATTTTTTAGATAAAAATAGATCTTAATAGAAAAAATCACGAGATCACTTCAAAATAGAACACTTGATGTAATGATTTTCCCTAAGTTATAATCAACAATATGTATTACATATTTAATGAAAAGGTGATGTCTTCTTATTTAGGTGCAAGGGACACATGTATGGTGTTATTGTCAAGGAATTGAATTTTGCATGATATCCCTATATATATCACAATATTATTAGTAGTTGTGTCAAGTATCTCAATCATGGTTTATCTTAATCATATAACTAATAATTTGGGTTTTGGTTAGTTATGGGTGGCATTATATGGCTTTGATTAGACTTGTGAGTAGATACTTGTTATCATGTAATTTCCTAAAGTTATAACCATTTTATTTTAGGAAATCGAGGTAAGAAGGATTAAACATCTATTATTCAATTAAATAATATATTTTATGTACCTTACTTCTAGTAAACGTTATTCACCATTCACAATGTAATAATTTCTTATGCATAAAAAATTGACCTAGTCTGTATATTGATAGGATGAATTGGTAATTATTCTAAATTTATATTTTCAAACACATAGCATGATGGTATATGTATCTGGATTGGTATTTGGGTTTCCTTTTAATTTGCATAGTACTTTAGGTTTCCTTTTAATTTGCATAGTACAATGTCTGCTAAGAGATGAACTTAATTTTACTTTCTCTACTTATTCTTAAGCATTACAAATTGATGGGAATAAGTAAATTAAACCTTTTCTATGGGAACCTATGATAACATTTTTTAAAAATATTATGAGGAAACTACACACATTACATGTTACCACGAGCTATAGTTTTGTACTTTTGAAATCTATCTACTTTGTAGCTTGGGGTGTTTAGGTTTCTAGAATCTGATCCACCTTGCATTAACTTGTGGAGTCATTGAGTAGGTATGTAGGTAGTCCTTAGATAAAGGAATCTAACATAAAAAAATCATATAAGATAGAGATTATGTGATAACTCAAAAGCTTGGGATTATTACTAAACATGATTATCTCTTCCTCCTTAGTATGTTATACCTTGAATCTCATAATTGCAATAGATGGTTGTCAACGAACTAGGAAGTTTTATTTATCTAATAAATAATGATGCAATAGACTCGACCATGGTTTAGCTAATGAGGAGTTACAATAACCTACTAACCTAAATATTTCATTATGATGTCAACTTAAGCCATTATGGCATGATTTGATGATGAATGGTTAATAATTAAGACCTTTAGGGTTTAAATTTAAGTGTTTATTTTAGTGTCAAAATATTGATGTCAAGTTTCATGGGTTATTATTTAGGGTCCAGGGTCTAGGTTTTAGGGTTAATGTTTGATTATGGATGATTAAGCATTGATATTTTTAGGTTTAAGTTTAAGTTTTTTTATATTTCAGTGTCAAATTATTAGCGTCAAGTTTCATAAGCCTAGATTTTAGGGTTAGGGTTAAGGTTAATGGTTAATGGTTAGGCATTAAGTGTTTAGGGTTTAAATATAAGTGCTTTATTTTAATTTTAAATTAATATGGTCAAGTTTCACAATCCTAGGGTTTAGGGTTTAAATTTAAGTGTTTTTATTTTAGTCTCAAATTATTAATGGAAAGGCGCATGGGTTATCAAATAGGGCCTAGAGTTGCCATCATAAAAATAGTTGAGATTTTAGGGTAAGACACACAAATTTGAAACATGAATTTAAAAGATTATTAAAAACTTAATTTAGAAGGTTATACAAAAAAATCTATTTCACTTGTTTTTATTTATTTATATCAGTAATTGGGTCTCTTACACTTTTGACTGGAGCTTTGTACTAGTAGGATCACATTGGGGGATCCCATGCTCGTGGTTACATTGTTGAGGTATTAACACCTCCTAGATTTGACTCTTGCGGCTTATCTCTCCACATTGTCGCCCACAAGCAAGAACCCCTTATCACTCCATCAATCACGACACCACCTTATCTCTCAATCCACGAAGCTCGGGCCACCTTATCTCTCTGTAAAGTCTCCTTCTCTCTCCATGCTAATAACTCCTTATCTCTCCAATCGTTGCTCTGCCTGCAACCAAAGTCGAGGCCTTAACACCTCGTACCGACTGTCACTGAGTCTACATTGTTATTGGGCATTAACACCCCTTTGACTAGCACCATGGAATGTAGACCATACACACGTCGCATCACCAGCCAGGAACATGTGAACCTACTGGGACTCGAACCAAGGATTGCCCAAACACCAGGGCTTTGCAACTTTCGTTGCGCTACAGGGAAATCCCCATCTATTTCACTTGTTGATTCTATGATCCACCATGTTACCAAATAGCTTTGCAAATAGAGGATAATTAATGATGGTTTGATAATTAGGGGGATTGTTCACATCCCTAGTCTTAAAAAGAGCCCCTATGGCTAATCTAGTGACCCAATCTTTTGGGAACCCATTTTGGTTAATTCTTAAATGAATATTTTTATGATGTGTGTAGTGAGGGTTTTCATCCCCCACGTCAAATATTTAGTTCGTAGTTCAACCATGCCCCTAGCCTTTCCACCAACCTCTTTATTCCCTCCTTGACCTCTTGTAAAGTGAACAGTTTATTTATTATGACTAACCTTTGAGGCATTTCAATTCTTGAATCTTTCTCATACATTTGTTTTGCATATATCAAACCATTGAGTTGTCATAATGCTATTCTCAATTTTTTCTCTTCTAGATTGGAGTTCCCTTTAATTTTTTTGGGTTATTATTCCCAATATATATCAACTCTTCTCCTCTTAAAGTCATGAACACCATTTTTAAAAATTTAATAATATGCTTGTATAAGCTTGTGTTATCCTTTTCTTTACTTGGCTACTTACTTGTTGTTTTACACTCCTCATCAAACCATGCATTTGTTGGGAATTGATTTATTTTCTTATTATTGTTCTTTTCCATTTTGTAGGTTCCAAGTGCTTCTTGAATTATGTTTGTTAGCTCATGACTCTTCATACCATGTGAATATTTCTTTTCGTTCTACATTAGTTGCGTGTTTCCTTAAAGGTATTGTAGTTTTTTTGTGATAAGAAAAATTTTCCTTATGGAGGAGAAAGAAGAGTGGATTGTTCCCTTATCAAAATATGATAATTTTTTGGCCAAGATATAAAAAAATGAATTGGATTATGATAAGATTTTAAATCATTGAAGACTACTTCAATCACTACATCAATTACTTTGCTAACCAAACTTTGTGAACGATTGGCATAATTAACAATGTGTGCCCCATGTCTTGCATGTGAAATTCCTAGAGCTCTACCATTTTCCCACACCATTACAACTAACCAAATAAAAAATGCTACATAAGGAAAATAACTCTTCACCAAACTAATTGATGTCCCTATAATTTGCTAAACATCTTGGCCATTGCTAACTTTCCACTTCTGTAAGCCATAAGGATTTTCATCATTCTTGCTACTCAAGCTACTAGTTTTGTCATTAATCGTCTTTGTGTTGAAGTCACCCACCAAAAACTTTTCCCTATTGCAAGGAAGAGGAAATATCCTTTCTAGAGTTGCATATGGATCCTTAGTGAATAATTCATTTTTTGGTAATTTTTTGACTCCTAAGATGCAAAGTAACATGCAACAATTATAATGTGCTTATTAGTCCTCGTATATTTTAATCCAAATTATTGCTTATTTGGGTCTTTTTTTTCCAATTAAGTAATTCTTCCCCAAGTTTTTTTTAATTAACACAAATATGCCACAATACCTCTTTCTATTTCTAATTACCCCATTCCAAGTTGCAATTTTTGTAAAACCTTCAAAATTAGGTGTATTACATCCATCACATTCATGTGTTTTTGTGAAACATATTATGTCTCTTCCATTAGAAATAGGCCCTAACCTAGGTCCACTTCTCCAAGGGTATTCTTGACAGTTCCAACACACTACCTTTAGTTGCTTTGGAGGGGGCCTTACTTGCTATTTTCCTTGTGTCTAAAGGCACAAAACAATTTTTTTATTTTTTTAATCCATTCTTGTTGAGTGATATATATTGGTGCCATGTTTAGATTTGATTTCCCTTTGCGTTTCTCTCACTGTGTTGCTCTATTTTGAGATGAAAATCTGAAAATAATTTCTTTTCTATTTTGTAGCCACACCCTTTTACCTTCATCCCTTGTTGCTATAACTTTGATTGGAATTCCCCTCTTCTCATTTCCTCTTTCAAAATGATTAGATATTCATCTAAAAGAGTAGGATCCTTTTAGAAGCGTCTTTTGGTTTAGAAGCTAGTATTTGTCTTATATACTCTTTAATTTAACTTTGTAGGTCCTCTTCCCTTAAATTTCCAACCCATTTTGCTTAAAAAATTGTACCCTTCCAATGCAACTTCTCCTTTAAGAAGTTACTTGTAAGACTATAAATATTCTCATTTGTGCTATTATCATAAACTAGGCTCTAACATATGTCTCTATAGAACATTTGTTTAATCATGGAGACGGGTAGATGGTATATTTAATATGAAAATTAACTTTTACCCTTAAAATGTGAAGAGATGAAACATGCTAATTTTAAAGTATTTGTCAATGGTAGGAGGGCACTTGATTGATTAAACGAATGAATGTTTTAATAATTTCCACAAGGCCAAATAGCCTATGGGACCCATAGGTAGCCAACAAAGAAAATCGTGTAAAGCCCAAAACATTGCATCTACTAAATATATTTTTTCCTTTTGCATCTTAGATCTTCTACTACATATCATGATCAAGAAAATTGCAACTCTTGTTATCTTTTCTTCTTCAAACAAATTACTCGAAGTGTTCACATTTAGCATATCAATATAGTTTATCTGAATATCCTTGTAAGTTGAACACTCCATGATGTAATGCCCTTATATCTCCACCACTTCTTTAGTGCAATAACTACATATTTTGTATGTTTACTCCTTTTCAGGTATCATCCATCTTTTGATTTCACATCTAAGTTGATGCGAACTAGTTATTATTTGAGTAATTAATGATTTTTATTTCCATTCCTATACAGTTCCTTTGTGTATGCTCATATGTGGGATTGAAATGATTGATATAGTATTCCTTTTTCCTCCCAAGTTGCTTTGTCCATATGCTTTCTTTGAATTTTCCTTGCACATTTTTTTTCATTGTTATTTGGGCATTCACTTATGCTCATACCCGACTCATTCATCCATTTGATGTTTTGTTTCATCCACGCGCTCTTCCTTCTGTCTAGTTTCTCTTCTACTACCATTTTTGGCTAGCGATGTATCTCCATGTTTTCTAATCTTCTTAAATAACTTAGCAATCGAAACATAGTCAATGCCTCAATAGGAATTTAATCCCTAGCCTCTGCTAGGACAATCTCTTGCATGATTTAATCTTGAGGCTATTTGTGATTAAATATTTTTGTAATCTCTCTATGTGTCTCCATTTTATTGCTAAAGTGTTTCTACCCCATATTTCACATTCGTATATGTTGGTGTAAATAATTATTCATCTTGGATATTATTACACTTTACTTAAGTTTACTTAGGTACATGCATTTAATAGTAGTTTGGGTACAAGACACTTGGGTGTTTGTACCACATTGGGATAGTGTATGTAGGAGAATTTCCACCTTTTGTGATGTTGATCTTATCTTGTTGTTACATTCCATCTCATGTGGAACATTTTATTGTTTCTCCTACCTACCCACACTTATTTCCTACCTACCCTTGTTTCTTATTGAGCCACATGTCATGTTTGTGTGCTCACATATCCATATAGCCTTGCCTATATAAGCAGGCTCATCTACATTGTTTGTACGGACATTTATTGAACATCTTGTAATGATCCAGTTGATCATATTTTGCATCTTGATAGAATATAGTTTATTCCTATTATCTATTTTGTCTCTCTTATTTGTGCTTTCCATTTCCTCTAGATCTTGGCAAAATCTCACATAGTATCAGAGCCATTAGAGTGTCATTGGTTTGCCAATTGAGAGAAATTTCGGGTTGTGTATTTTGGAGCTTTCTATTGTAGGTTATTATTGAAGCATGATGGGTCAAATATGAAGTTACCATTAGATTGAGGAGGTCCAAAAAAGTCAATTTTGCCTTTTGTTTCATCCAAATTGGACTTTGGAGGCCAAATCTAGAGGCATTTGAAGTTTAAAATGGCGACAAATTTTTTCCAAATTTTATAATTTTGCAAGCAATTTTCAAATAGTGATATCTCACTCATCTGGACTCCTTTTTTTGAGCATTTTTTTTTGTTTTAGGGTAGAATTTCGTGATCTGTACAGTGGTTCAGGAGTTTTTTTATTTTCAGATACAGGTTTTTCTGAAGTCATGAAATCCCAATTTTTACAACTTTGGAGGCTTCGTTTGGGCTCATATGGACTCCTTTTCAGGTGCCTTTTTTTTTAAAGTGCATAATTTTTTTGTCTACTTTCATAATCTGCCATTAGTTTGTAGTGATTGAGTAGAAATTGTACTTTCAGTATTTGGTCATTTTTTGGCCTATTTGGTACTTGTATTTTGCTTGGATCTCAGTTTAGATCACTAGCAGTATTTGTTGAAGTCTTTTATATCTCATTTTGAGAAGTTGTAAAGTTGAAATCAAAAGTCCACTTTGTCATTATTTGCAAGTGCCAACATGATCTTTTATGGGGGGTCAGCTGTTAATTTATATCTCTTGGTGAAATTCCATTTGGAGGCACCTTCATCTACAGTATTCTACAGGGCTTATTTGTTGGTGGCATCATTTTCATGTTTCCACATTTGAATATTTTATCATGATGTATGCTCTTGCTTGAGAAATATTATACTCGCACTATCATAAAGTGCCACACCTCTTTGTATCTTGTCATTGTTGACTATTTGATGTAATCCTCTTGTACACATAGATTAGGAATATCTTGTGAGACTTGGTGCGTGGCTCCAATTGAGACTTAGATTGTACACATTTGTGCATGGCTCCTGTGAGACTTGGATTGTACTAGTATTTATGCCATTTATGAGTATCCAGATGATGCTCAAAGCAAGTTGTCTCCATGCCTGATCTTTATTTTGTTGCAGCGAGTGATTCATCGTCATCGACATGGTACCTGGTTTTGTCACACTTTGACATTATTGGTGCAGCATTGGCTCTCTTTCTTCCTTATGGGGAGGTATTTTGGTCAACATCTTGGAGCATCCTTGTAGGAGATTCGACATTGAGGGAGGGCTTCATGGTCTCTTCTTCTCTCTTATGGGGGGGGCACATCTTTTGTTCTTCTCATTCATCATTAAGAGCATTGTGTGCTTTCATCATCTCTCTTTTGGGGGAGGGTTTTTTCCCATTGAGTTTTTCTCTCTTTCCCCACTTTGTGAGAGATTTCATTGCATTGGTTTTTATGCATTTGTATTTGTACATGGGTACCTAACATGGCCACGTAGTCGGGACCCATCTTGCATTGCTTAGTTGCATTGTAGACTTTAGTGCATTCCCCTCAATTGCACTTAAGGGGGGGTGTTGGTGTAAATAATTATTCATCTTGGATATTATTACACTTTACTTAAATTTACTTAGGTACATGCATTTAATAGTAGTTTGGGTACGAGACACTTGGGTGTTTGTACCACATTGGGATATTGTGTGTAGGAGAATTTCCACCTTTTATGGTGTTGATCTTATCTTGTTGTTACATTCCACCTCATGTGGAATATTCTATTGTTTCTCCTACCTACCCACACATATTTCCTACCTACCCTTATTTCTTATTGAGCCACATGTCATGTTTGTGTGCTCACATATCCATATAGCCTTGCCTATATAAGCAGACTCATCTACATTGTTTGTACGAGCATTCATTGAACATCTTGTAATGATCCAGTTGATCATATTTTGTATCTTGATATATTACAATTTATTCCTATTATCTATTTTGTCTCTCTTATTTGTGCTTTCCATTTCCTCTAGATCTTGGCAAAATCTCACAGTATAGTACCACTAGAACCATTGGAAACCGGGCAAAAAGAGTTTTCTTAGTTTTCCAGTCCCATAGTTCAACTCTTTTGCATCTATTTTGCAATGAGTATAAGGATTTTGATCCCTATTGTATCATTTTGCTCTATGTGTTTCCTAGTTGATTTTGTTGTGGAAATCAAGGCCAAGGTACTTATATTTATTGACCACTTGTAAGGGATTGCCTTCACAAATAAATTTCGTATGAACCTTCTTTCTCTTCAAGGTAAAGATTGTGACCTTAGTTTTGCTAGTGTTCACCTGCATCCCCACCTCATGGGAAAATAGTTTTAGAGCCTTTGATTGTTCCTTCAAATCTTTGTTGTTTTTGCCATTAAAATAAGATCATCAACTTATAGAAGTGGCTTTATTACATAATTGGTCAAGTAAACCTCCCCACAAAGAAACTTGTCTATCTATTCCTCTAATTTTTCAATGTACATCCCAAATAAAGTAGGAGATAATGGGCAACCCTACTTGACCCAATGTCCCTTCCAAAACATTTTGATAATCCTTGTTTGGTTCACTAACTAGCCCATACTTGGTCATACAACCTATGGATAACATCCCTATATTATTCTAGAATTTCCAATTCTTCCATTCTACTCCATAATTTGCTTCTAGGTACTATGTCGAAAGCTTTCTTGAATTCAACGAATCAATAAAAGACCTCCCCTCCCTGTTTATCCCAAACCTTCTCAATCATGTGTTTGAGTGTAATTCAATGGTTAATGGTAGAATGATTTGACCTAATGCCCACTTGCCCTTTCACCCTTTTTCCCTCTTTTTCAACCCAAATATTGATTTGTCTTTCTATTATGCTCCTGAAAAGTATACCACAAAGAGGATTGATCACTATAGTACAATAATTTGAAAGGTTGTTGATGTCACCACTTTTGAGCAAGGGGATGACAACTTTAGTTGTCCAATTTGTCGAAAACCCATTTTAAATGATCACATTGAATATTCTTATAATGTGAGGTGTGAGGATTTTCAAGCCCCATTTTAAGTATTCTACTTGTAGACCATCTATGTCTCGAGATTTACCCACCACAAATTTTTTAGTTCCTTCTTTAATGTTTTTCAAAGAGAAGAGTTTAGCTCTTGAATTGATTACCAAAGGGATAGCTTTATCTCAAACATTCTCTCATATAGTTGCTTAATATACTCTAGTCATTGAAGATATGTGATATTGTTCTCTTTATTTGTGTCTTTTTGTTGCAACTCTTTCCAAAAGCCTCTTGGATTGTGCCTCCCAAGTGAAATCAACTCTTTTCTTTTTGTTTGCATATAATCCTCTTTTTTTAGTGTTACTAGCTTTGCATATTATGTGTTATTACTGCGCATGTTTTGATCATTTTCTCTGTTGCTTTACACTCTTCATCATACCACGGGTTTGTCAAAAAACTATTTTTGTTGCTTCTTTTAGGCATAGACCTTTATCATGAACCGAGACCCCTAAGGAATATTGAGGTCAACTTGATGCTACCTATTGTTTACTTGTTTGAATTGATCATCACATTGTCTTCCATTTCATGTAGTTATTTTTCAAGCATTGCTCAAAAGGTTATTTCGTTTTCATGCATCAAAAGGATTGTACCTTGAGTGACCTCTTTCTTTTCATTTTGTTGCATCTTTTCTCAGTGCTAATTATCTTTTTGCATACTAATCTTTACATATATTGGCTTGTGAACTGATTTCATTTATATGAGACAATCCTTCAACCACTATGCCTATTAAATTTATCTCAAGTTTCTTTGAGCTTATAACATAATCCACCAGACTTTGACCATTGTAGGTGTAGCACGTAATGTTCCTTGAGCTTGACCAAGCTTTCAGACCATCACATATAATCAACTCATATAAGTTGCAAACTCCCAACAATTCTACCCCATACTGTGTGATAGCTCCTTTTTTCATCTCGAGATACTCTTTCCCATTTTTGAGTCCCTTCCTCTTCTAACCATAAATGGTTCTCTCCTATTATCTCTTCATTACTAAGGCAAATAGACTAGTTATTTGTTGTTCTAGCATTAAAGTCTTGTCGCGACCCAAATTTAGACTAGAATTTTTTACCTTAAATTAGACATTTATACATGATAACATTTTAATATTATGATGATATTTGAAATGTTTGATGATATTATGATATAAATGACATTTTTAATATGATGATGTTATATTTTTATGAAATTTTATATTTTTTTCTATGATTTGACTTTTTCGTCGAGTGTTAGGTGGATGGAGGGTCGATTGCTAAAGGCGGACATATGACCGAGGAAGGGTCTCCTAGCTCGTTGGCAATAACCTAGGGAATGTGCCCTGTGCGAACACACAATAATAGAAATAAATTAATTAGTTTAAATAATAAAACCAATTTTAAAAGTGATAATTAAATAAAGAATAAATAACAAATTACAATTAAAATTGAATTTATGATTTTTGATGTTAAATTAATAAAACATTTAAATTAAATAAAGTTTGAAAATGACACGAGTTAAAATTTTAATCAAGAGATAACTTCCTGTAATAGAGAGTCTAGATTTTTTTCAATTGCACGATTTGGGGAAGATAACTCAGTAATTTCATGAGTTCTACCTCTCTTTAATTGGTCATTTTCTACTTTAACTTCTCATTCACTCATGGTTTTATCAATTAAGATCCACACATTGGGGAACGATTTTTCTCAGCCAAGGAGGTTTTAAATAAGCTAAAATGTTCGAATGATGGCAGGAGGAATTGGGAGGGGAAATCGAATTTTTTTGAGTGACACTTCACTTCCATAGGGAAGTCGATATTTGTGGGGGGCTCTCTAATCACTTCCCCCTCTCCATTTATTCTTTCTTTGTCATTTGTATTGGCATGCTAAGTGGTTGGGGAAGATCGATCTGCCAAGGAAGAGAAAATCACTCCCCTCCTTCTCTCTCTTCACCTCTCCCTGTCGATTCTATCGATTTGCACAAGACTTGGGAGATCTATTTTATTGCAGGGTCGATTCCTTTGACTTGGGTTGGGAATAAGATTTGTTTTTTGGCAATGCTTGGAAAGGGGTAGGAAAGTCACGTGGAGTTTCTAGCAGAGAGACCTCGCCTCTATCTCCTCTCCTTCGAAGATTTCCTGCAGGGTGAAGATTTCTTTGCTTATCGCTCCCACACTCTTCATTATTCTTTTCCTTGCTTTAATTGATTTTTTTCTAGTGGCTTTTAGAATGAATTCCTTCTTGCGAATCGCATTATTTTTTTCAGATTTTATGAAATGCATGGAATGCTAGTTAGTATTAATTTCAATATTAGTTGCTGAGATTTTGAAATGTCTCCCTTACTCTACGTTAAGCCCAGTCAAATCTACGTGGGCATGGTCGATTTTTATAAAGTAAGAATCGTATTTCATTTTCCTTGATTTTTTAATTTTTTTTTTGAACTGGATTGTTTACTTCTTTTGGTTTTATCATACACCACCCCTTCACTCTTCTTTTCCACTTTCTATTGGCCTGCATAAGGCGACTAGTAGTGATCAGATCAACCTGCAAGGAGAGTCGTCTCTCCTCTCCTCACTCGATCTTGCTAAGTATTGCTCCTACTCTTTATTGTTTTCATTGTATTATTTCTCTTGTAGAATATCTTGAAATGTTAAGCATTGATTAGATTACTAAATTTATTGAAGTTTAAACGTTCATCTACTCCAAACTGAGCCCAGTTGACTCTATGAGGCATATCATACTTGCAGATTTTTTTCATTTCATTCATACAATGAACATGTCTATATAACTGGAGTTTGATGATTTACCACATCCCCCTTTTAATTACTAAGAGGAAACCACTAATTCGAATCCTCTGAATATTTCTTGCTGATGGAGGTAAATTCTGACTCCATTTTGACAGGCAGAGCCTAAAGATGATTCGTTCCTTCCTTTACTCACATAAATCTTCTTCTGATTCCATCGATTATAACTAACTATTATTATTTTGGTGTTTTCTTTGGGTTGTAAGGTTGATCCACTGTTTTGATTTTCAACAATAAATCTATAACAACTAACTAATGTTACGGTAAAATTCATTTTCAATCAATATAAATTCTATCCATTAACTCAGATTTTTTATTTTATTTTATTTTTTCATTTGTGTTATATATACTCTAACCAAAATACCTCTTGGTCGATTCATCTATATATCAGAAAATAACACTTAGGGAGTTTTAGGGTAAAGGTTAGTTTTCAAATCAAAATCGAAATAAATCATATTTAACAGTATTGTATGAATTTATACATAGGTTGTGTTTAATTATCAATTGTAGTTCTTGGACATAACAAAATTGAATTCTTTAATTGATTGGAATTATGAGAGAAATATAAACCTTACCTTAATGGTTAATGAAATTTATCCTGAAGGAGTAATTTATTTACTATCTAGGATGGATGTATTGGAAAGATGTGCTTGATTATGGGATAAACTAGGGAAGGGTGTTTTCACCTACCCCAAAAGGGTTAAAACTTGGCAAAGTTACTCAATAATTTTTTTCTCTGCCATAACACATGTAGCTAAGTCCAACAGTTTGGTTGTTAGATACTACATGCACGAACAAGTTCCATTCCCGAAGGTTGATGCCGGTTTGCTAGGATACTTCGTCATGAGGGACATGAGCATGTCATGAGCACCGGGAAGCATAAGCTTCGTTTGGTTGGGCAGATAAAATGCCTGGGTTATGTGTCAGTCTTCTAGATTACAGATGGAGGTGAGTCTGATGGCAAGGAAGACACTGCATCCAGAGACATAGAATTCACATCATAATATTGTAAAATCTTATGCATTGATGTATATTGTATTATTGTATTTTGTAAAATTGACCAATGTGGTCTCATGATCAAACTATGTAAGCTATGTAAGATGTAGTGCCCCTCCATGCTTTGCTTCGGATACATGCTACTTTGATTTATTAAACTGTGTTTGATTCATTTTTGGTGGTTTATTTCACTAGGCTATGTTATGTTGCTTATTTATTTCAGGATGTGACTATTGCTATATTTCAGTGAGTTGGATATTGATATTAGATTTAGATACTTATGACATGGATTCTATTTTGATGATTTATTATGATGTTAATATATGTTCTGATGATATCATTTGAGTATTGTTGATGTGAGATTCTATGTATGGTTTGCTTGGGGTTAAGGGTGATAGGAATAATTTCGTATTAATCACTTGTGAGCTCCATACGACATCACGATTTCCTATCACTAGTTGGGGATTAGAGATTTATATGTATATATGTATGTTTGTATACAACATGTTTGACACTGCATCCAGAGACATAGAATTCACATTATAATACTGTAAAATCTTATGCATTGATGTATATTGTATTATTGTATTTTGTAAAATTGACCAATGTGGTCTCATGATCAAACTATGTAAGCTATGTAAGATGTAGTGCCCCTCCATGCTTTGCTTCGGTTACATGCTACTTTGATTTATTAAACTGTGTTTGATTCATTTTTGGTGGTTTATTTCACTAGGCTATGTTATGTTGCTTATTTATTTCAGGATGTGACTATTGCTATATTTCAGTGAGTTGGATATTGATATTAGATTTAGATACTTATGACATGGACTCTATTTTGATTATGATGTCAATATATGTTCTGATGATATCATTTGAGTATTGTTGATGTGAGATTCTATGTATGGTTTGCTTGGGGTTAAGGGTGATAGGAATAATTTCGTATTAATCACTCGTGAGCTCCATACGACATCACGATTTCCTATCACTAGTTGGGGATTAGAGATTTATATGTATATATGTATGTTTGTATACAACATGTTTTGGTGCTAGTTTGCAAGTACTAGACTTCGACTCCACCTGGTACCACAAGTTTGAGTGTGTCTTTATATTTCCCAATGGTGGTAAAAGGAGATAGTACAAGGCACAAAATATACCTAACCCTCTAGCATTTGTCCTAATTTAGGGACAAATATCTAATTTTCATGTATCCCGTCAAATTTGTCACGTGGACAATTTTTTATTACCCCATTGTCAGTAGTGAGTCTTGATTAGGTGCTAGTACTATTTTATAATTTTATAATTTGTTTGAATTTGATGCATTTTATGCTCATGTGTTGTAAATTAAATTAATGATTAATTAAGGGTTATTGTGACTTTAAATGTAATTTTGATTTATTTAATTTATTTATTGTTGAATATTTATTTATTATTCATTATTGCTTATTATGGTTTATTGTTATTATTATTTATTATTTATTGCTTATTGTTTAATTTATTTATCGTTTAATAATAATTTATTGTTTATTATTTATTATTTATTGTTGTGATTTATTATTTATTATTTAATGTTGTTATTTATTGTTTATTATTTATTTATTTTGCTTTGAGGTGGAACTAATTGTTCGATCTCAAGGGAGACTAGTTGTCTTATTTTGTGGAAAATTATATTTTAATTATTTATTTACTTAATTATTCTATTTTCGACTTTGAGGAATTAACCTTTTATAGAAGATTTGTGATTGGCGTTTTATTATTTGTTAAAATTATTTAATTGTTAATTTATTTAATATTTTTAGTTTTAGGGATTTTGTTTTTTCTTTGTGTGCTTTATTTAGGAAATTGTGTTTTATTTATTAGGAGGGATTGGGAGGTGATGATTATTTTTTTTTTTTCAAGTCTTGGGAGAAAATCGAGAACATGAATTTTCAATTTTCAATTTTATTTGAAGCATTATCGGAATTTCTTGAGCTAGATTGTTTTGGAGAATTGGTTGTTGGTTGAGAAGATTTTGTGTTTTCAGAATTCATCATCAACATTCTCTTCTCTCTCTTTGTTCTTTCACATATTTTCTAGTAGGTATTATTTTACTCTTGATTTATGTAATTTAATTTTAAATGATTATTAGGGGGAATTGGGGTTTGATTGAATTATAATTGGCATATGGGATTGTGTTTTAATTGTTCTCTACAAGATCTAGGTTTGTATGAAGTTATAATTTAGTTTTCTAAACTATACATTGGATTTTGTGTTGGTTCTTTTATTTGTAGATTGAATTTTTTCCTGAACCCTAGGTGATAGGTTAGCTAGGTACACATAGGGGGAGTGGCTCACTATGGGGGTTGGGGCCCAAAAGTTGCTATTAGGTACAACTCATAGGTGAGTTTCGTAATAAATGATAATATTAATAAATTTTGGGTTGGTTTACACACTAACAAGATAATTATGTGCCCCCCTCACGTCTCGTGTGCTTGTATAGGCAAAGGGTGAGATTGGGAAGGCTTGTCCATCTGTTGAGATGTTGAGCTAGCAAGATCATGCATTGCCTTGTCCTCACAAAAGGAATGTACGGTTCCACGTGAGTTGTCGAATGGGGGTCGGGGTCTAGAGAGATTACTAGAGCAAGCCATGTCGAGGCTATGCGATGACACTCTTCCCTTTGTGTGCCCTAGTTTCCTATTGTGTCAGTATTACGTGAAACCCTCTAGGAATTTCTTTGGATGCCTTTGATGGTCTTCTAATTTGGTATTTTCTGACTTTTGGATGTGTGCATGTTATGTTTATCTTTCCCTAGCCTGTCAATTTGTGTTTGGGACCTTGTGTCTATCTCCTAGCATGGGGGGTGGGCCTACAGGTTCCACATGGTTGGGTGGTGATGCTTTTTCCACCCATTGGGAATATTTCAGAGGACTTGCATGTGAGCGGCTATGTGGACCTATACCTTATGTTTCAGAGTCTTCACATCTTGGTTATGATATGGTCTACCTTTATGATGTAAATCCTAATATATTTTCCAGAATGTTGTAAGAGACATGTAATTTGTATAGTTGTAATTGTATTCAAGAACTGTTGTTGTTATTTCAAAAGAAAAAGATGGAAAATATTCATGTGTATCAATGGATGTTTTGCATGTCATGGGTTTATGTGCTTTGCATGTGTTCATACTATTAATATATGCTTATAATATGAATCTTTCTTTTGGTGTTTTAAAATGTACATGGAATAGATGGTTTATTTGTTAAGTTAGAAATTTAATTTTAAAAAAATTAAAAAATATTTTCTATGTAAAATTGCATTATTAACTTTGTTTAATTTTTTGAGCTCTTAGGCGGGGTGTTACATAAAATATGTAAAGAGCCTATGAGGCCTATTGTCAAAGATGCGACAAGAAGTCACCAAGATGTAACTAACAAAAAGTAAGATAAAACCACTAACCCACTAACCTACTAACATGCGTCAATCTTGTGCATGACTCGTTACTATGTGTTTCATTGATAAGTTTGTCTTTTGTTTCTTTATGAATGCATAGTGGAATGATATGATAAGTTATCTTTACTCTTTGCACATTAACCTTAGTTTATCAAAACCATTAAATTAACCATAGATATCTGTAGTTCCTCACACACCTTAACTCTATCTCACAGTAGTTTTTTAATTGTCATTGCATTTCGTAAATTTGAGTTATCATTAAATTATATTATTTGCATATGCACACTAACTATGAGTTTGTAATCATTATCATATTCACATGTTAATACTTAGTTTTCTACATGTGCGTTTATTTGTATTTGTTCTCTATTCATAGCATATGCGAGTTAAGTTATCTTATGAAAATTTTGTGGTGATAATAATTTTGTGTTCATCAATATCTTAATGAGTGTAGGTAATTGGCTATGTTTAAATTTACTATTACCATATGCATACTAACTTGGAAGGCTCATCCAAATTTCATGCCACTTCTCATTCCTCTATATGCACGTCGCAACTAGTTTAACATTACTTCACCTTTCTTACGTTATAGTACTTTCTATTCTTATGTAAAGGTGCATGCAATTTAACTTAAATCTTGCATATTATGTTCGAATTCATCATTAAATGAATAAAATAGAATTTGATCATGTTAGATATTCTAAGGTTAGGACAAGCGGGTCCTTACAAGTCTCCAATTAAGATGATTTTTTCTTTGTTGCATGCTAATATATCCTATTTCAAAGTTGCATATAGGTCCTTTTTTGTCTGTTTTCTTCTTATAAAATTTTGAAGCATGAGGAGCAAAGTAACATGCTTCAAGATAGATTATGAACTCTTTAACCTCTATTTTTACTCATATGTATTATTTATTTGGGTCTTTCTTTTCCACTTGTATATGATTCTTTCCCAAGAATCTTTTACTAAAATTGTTACCCCTCCATGCTCCTTTCCACTTTTAGTTAGCTTAAAAATATTGATATCTTCATATAGCCTTCAAAATTCAAAACCTTACAACCCTCATGCTTGTGTGTTTTAAGGAGGACAATTATGTCCATCTCCTCAACTATGAGCCCTAAACTAAGCCTGCTCCTCCAAGGGTCACTCATACAAGTCTATCTTACCATTGAGAGGTGTACCTTAGGGTGCCCTCCTTCCTATTTACTATGCGTTGTCTTGTTGCTGAACTATGCTTTCCCTCTATACATCCATGCTTCATTATCTGCATTTCTTATTGCTACCACCTTTTTCCCATTCCTTTCTTCTCTCTTCTAATTGTAATGGGGTTAAATCTCCATCTGTGAAGAATCATATACCTTTGAGAAACCTTTTCTTCCTCAAAGTTTTGTTCTTGTCCTCTATGTTTTTCAATGTTACCCTTGCTTTCCTATTTTTCCATCTTGTGACACCCTACCAATTCTACTTGCTTGATGAATGTGTCCCATTCACTCGAACTCATCTGCTAAAAAGTCTTTTATTAACTTATTAGTGTGGTCACCTTCTCCATGGTCCTTCAATCCCTTTATTATTATACTTGTTACCTTATCATTCAAATGCCTTTCTTCCCCTATTTTCACTTTAATCTACTTCTTTATGAATTCTCTCTGACTCTTCGTCGACCCTTTTGTTAAGTGTGCCCATGATTTTGCCTCTTCTAGTTTCTCCTTTAGCTTAGCTTCCTTGATCTCTATGTTTGATATTGTTGATTGAAACTCTTGTAGATGTGAAGTGTCTCTTTCCTTCATTGATTTAAGAAAATTTCCATTTTTAATCTGCTTTAGTTCCTGCTTCAAAATCACAAATTCTTGCTGACCTATTTTCAAATTGGCTTGCCATTTGACCATTTCCTCTTTAAATAACTTGTTTTCTTGAGTAATTTTACGATTGGTATCCATGACTCTTGCCATTTGTTGTACTTCATTTGTTCTGATCCTTCTAAACCTTCAAGTCTCCTCTTTAGCCCCATCAGTTCATTAACATACAAATCTAAAGACCATGTTAAAGGGGTTGAGTTAGGGTTGCATTGGTCCAACTTGCCTTCACCTTCTTGCTGCTTCATTCCTTCAATGTATTTAAGTTGATGATTCTGTAAACATACCCTTTCAACTTGATTTTGAAGGTTTTCATGATTTTCTTGCATTTCTATCTTTGTATTTACTTGCTCTTTTTGCATCTCATGGATAACTATTGTTTGGTTGAAGCTAATTAGCCTTGGTAGGATTGTGACAAACTTAATGTGCCCCAGGCACCTAAACTTTTGGTTATTTTGACCTGACTTCACTATAAAATCCTCTTGTATTGCTTGGCATCGACAAATGCTAGTCTTTCTTTTATATTTAAAACTTTGACTTGTGTGTAGGCGTGAGGTTCCAGATTCCTTGTTTTTTTTCGAAGTTCTTCCAACAAGACAATGTGTGCACCCTCTTTGTATTTTGAAAGATCTATTAGTAAATCCACTTCCAGTATTGTGATGTTTACCACCATACTATCTGAACCTAGCTTCGTTATTTTTGGGTTTAGTGTTGCCATTGGAAAACCCACAAACCATGGTTGCTTGAGTTTGTTTTATCGTTACAAGGGTTTTGTTTCGCATTATGGTTGCCAGAGTTTGAAGCGTTTTTGAAAAAAAAAACATAAAAAAAGAACCTGAATGCTGACAAAATACACCATTGAGGTTTAGTGTTGCCATTGGAAAACCCACAAACCATGGTTGATTGAGTTTGTTTTATTGTTACAAGGGTTTTGTTTTGCATTGTGGTTGCCAGAGTTTGAAGCGTTTTTGGAAAAAAACATAAAAAAAGAACCCGAATGCTGACAAAATCCACTATTGAGGGGTAGAGGCGATAGGGACTTACCTTGTTTCTCTCACGCATTGTCTTGAAGTCCACCCATCGGTTGGTCCACATGATCTCTGTTACACTCCCTTTGGAGCCCACCCTTGCTTGGCCTACAAACAACACCCCTGACTCCCACTTTGTTGGGCCTTTGCAGATTCCATGCCCCTTTTACCAACCGCTTAATGCAAGATTACCTTAGACCGCACAAAAATGACAAAGTCCATAATGTAGACACTATAATGATACTTAGCTCAAATCTGATTAAAAAATAAAAATAAAAAATAAATAAAAAATAAAAAATAAAATTTTCCCAACGTCTCAAGAACACACATAAGTAAGGCTCTAGTTAATACATAGAATCCAAGTAAGCCCGCTACTCAAAAGAAAGGCAAAGGAGTATGTTGCGAGATTTTCACCGTGTCAGAAGAGAGAGTGTAGGCACTAATGGAGGTGAAAGTGCGATCCGAAGTGCGTGGCCGCATTTATTTAAGAAAACCCGAACACAGATTAAATTTTTGATGTTGTTAAATTGTGAGTGAGTCTCTCTACTTGGATGCCATGGTTTCTGCACGTTCCAAGCATTTACAGTCACATTCATCATTTGTGACTATATCTTCCTTCTCCTTAATCCTTGTTTGCTGCCTGATTCTTCTCTTCATATTCGCACACCCTTCTTTTTATGCCTCTTTCCCCTTGCTTATCCATGCATCGCATGGTCATTTGATCGCACTTGATAATGTCAACAAATCATGTATTAAAACGCCCAATTTCTGTAAATATGAAGAAGGCACCTGGATTTATGATGGCAGGAGAAAATATTTGTATGATGAAGGTTGCCCATTTCAGAGAAATGCCTGGAACTGTATCAAAAACAAAAGACCCAGTATGGATAACATCTTTGGTTGGAAGTGGGTTCCCAAAAGCTGTGAATTATCTCAGATTAGTCCACATTTGTTTCTGAGCTCCGTTAGGAATATGAAGATTGGATTCATTGGGGATTCGCTCAATGAGAATTTTCTGGTGTCGTTTCTTTGTATTCTTCGAACAGCAGATGAAGGAGTCAGGAAATGGAAAAGGAAGGGTGCCTGGAAGGGGGCTTATTTCCCAAAATACAATGCTACTGTTGGGTATCATCGAGCTGTTCTTCTTGCTAGATATGAGTAAGTCCACTACCTTATCTTTTCTTGGTTTTATAATTTGACGAGAGTGATTGCTAGCCGTTGCTTTAGGTTTTCAAGCATTGCATCTGTTGCTTGACGATCTTATTGCAATCGTGTTTTCAGAACTTTTGATCTTGTCGTATGTAACACTTTGTTTTTCGCGGTAATTAATTGAAAATGCATTTTTCCCTCATTTACATTTTTTTGCTATGTACTTTTTTTTATTTCTCATCGGCCATTCTTGCCCACCAGTGTACATTCATATGTATATTTTAAATTAAACATTCCTCGGAAGATCTTTGGGTAATTTAGTTTGCATGCTTATTAGGTATGTAGGTTTGATCAGAGGAATCTCCCTGGGGTTTACCTCTGTGTTATGCTCTCAATGGCTAGTGATTTATTTTTCATCAAGCACTTCTTCAGCTCTGAGGGTTCTTTTCTATAGGACCTAGATGCCCTTGATTTCCTTACATTAATCTGGTAAACTCCTGTTGATTGAGCGCTCTATGTTTGATTAATCCTGTCTCTACTATGGAATTAGCATTGAACATTAACTTCTGTAGGCATGGGACCAGATGATTTGATGTGAACGAACCCGATCGATGGTTGAGCTGCCTCTACCGACTTGATGTAGTCGGCACTCTCTCATCTGGCAGAGTAACCGAGTGTAGAACCTACCTCACTATGTATGTGTTGGGCCAATAGTGACCTACTTTAGTTACTAGGAGACATCAACATAATGTCTTTCTCTCTTTCTTCTTCTTCGTCTGATATTTCTTTATATACTTCTGGTCATTTTCTACTAACATAATTTTCCCATGAAGTGATCACCCGAACTTTCTTGAATTTTTAGGTGAAAGTTTCTCCTCTGCTAGAATCTTTCAGGAGTATAAATCTATAAGTACAACTATATATGTTAAAGAGAAATTTTCAGAAAAGTTGCACTGTATAGAAGTTGCCATATAGCAAAAATATATTCTAAAATTTCCTGATGGGCACTGGAAAGTGCCAGCTTCACCTTTCTAATTCTTCAATTTCCCTCCCAAATACGATTGATGTCCCTTTTCCTTAAGGTAAAATAGGAGTATAAGCATATTCTCTCCATTGGACCTGACCCAAAGAATACAACAATTAAGAATAAAATCTCTAGGAAATTCATTCAGATCTTTGGACCACATCTTTATGGCCAAAGTTGGCATTCTATTCTCAATATTTTCACCAGATTTCTAATCAATGGTATATTTAATGAGATTATCTTAATTGCCATCAGTTATGTGAGTTTGCTTGCCTCTTGGTCAATTGTGGAGGCATTTCTGTCGGTTGAGAATAATGGTAGATCATCAAATTCAGCACCAGGAATTGATCTTAAGGTTTTGCTCCGTATAGAATATATAGAGGATAGAACACATTTTTTGTGGATGCCTAATTTACCATAAGATCAGAGGGAAATATCCTTGTTTGTTCTAGTTGTATCAAGAGCCTTTGTCTATTTTCATTAGCTACCTTGACTATGTGCATTGTGATGAGTTGGTTCATTTGGTTGATTGTGAAAGTTTTCTTTCCTTTCAATTTCTTGAAGTTTAAATCCTTTGCATGAAATATTTATGTGCTGTGAACCAGAAATCTATTTGTGCAGATTGGTGTTTTTAGGAGTGTATTTCTGTCATTTTGAGATATCTTATTGATGCTTCACTTTGGTTTAGCATTTGCAAAGTCTTTCTAGTTTCATTTTAAGTTTTCCTATCCCTTTTCTTGGTAAAGATTTAGAGTTATTCACAGGGAACCAGCCCTTCATCTGGAGGTTAATTCTCACTATAGGCAACCCACAAGCCTGAGAATTATCCCATGTGTCACCAAGTTGCTTGAGCTTTCAGCTTGTGCATTACGGGTGCAATTTGAGTTACAACAGTTATCATATGGTAATCACAGGCCTAGAGGCCTTGAATTTCAAGTTACGCTGTTCACACACTATTCCAAAGCTCATTTATATCTTGCCCAGGAAACAAAAGAGCTAGTCTTGCCCATCAAAAATCTCGGGACAGGATTTTGGGTTATATACATGTTAGTTTCTTCATCTACGCTTGTAGTTTTTTAGGTTTTGATGTAAGGAACTCTTCCTTGTTGGTTTCCTCATTAGCGATTGGTTGGAATATATTGATGTTGCCGAGGATTACATCTCAGGATCCTTTCATTTCAGGCTATTCTGTATATACATTTTCTGCTTTTAGTGTTAACTTCACATTTCTTACTTCTAGTAATGATCATGTTCAAGAATTTCTTATTCCTTCTGTAAGTGATACTGTGTTATTGGCTTTTTACATCACTATTGGTGGATATTCTTTGTATTCCTTCTGTGATGTTTTCATCTCTGTACTTGATTTATTTCATTATTTTCTTTTTACTTGTACATGGAGTTACTTTTCTTTTGGGGTAAACTTTGGGATTTTATTCTTGACCATCTGCTTTAGGCCTGTTGATCTTCTCTGTCAGTTATGCATGTTAACATATTTCAATTTCCGCTCTTAATTTCCCTAGATCATTAGATTTCTAATATTTTAGAAATTATTGAAGCAAATACAGTCTCTATTTATCTTATTGTTGGGGCATATATAGTTCTGGACCTAGTAATGCTGAAGTAGGTTTTGTTCATCACTCAATTTGTGTGCACAATTAATGTATTTTTTTAGTAATATTGTGAATCCTTTTTCACAATGTAGGTTAGGAGAGTTGCTTTTTTATCTTGTTGACATTCATTATTCTTTTGTGGACCATCATTCTGCAAAGGTTTAATAAATGAATCAACTTTTGGCTGATTTGATCTTGACAATAATTCATTTTTACATTAAGGATGGCACCATTTCGTAGATTTCTGATGGATTGTTTTTAATAGTAGCTTTTTCTGTCCTATCCTATGTTACACACTAACCCATCCCTGCCCTTTGAAACCCCTGTCCCCATCCTCACGGGCATTTATGGTATGTTGGGACAGCAGGGATGTTCCTTGCTGTCCCCAATCTTCAGATAATTTTGGAAATGTCCTCGGGACGTCATTCAGAAAAGAGGAATGCTATTGGGACATTTGGCTGTCCCCAGGATGGCCAGGGACATTTGAGATGTCCCTCAACTGTCTTAGGAAATGTCCCGGCATCCCAAACAGCAGATTTGTTTTTTGCTGCTGTTAAAAAATAAAACAAAATCTGTTGCTGCTTTGAAATGCCTTTGCTTAAAATGGGGAGACAACATTAGGGTTTGTAATGGCCAGTGAGGACAACATTGATGAGAATTTTGTGAAAATCAGATTCACTGGTAAAATATCTTCGTTTATTAACTGAGGGAAGAGATACATTTATTGGAATTACAAAATATCTTAGCTATTAAAGAAGTTACCTACTTCTAACTACCTGTTATTGTAGACATTTAAGATGTCTAACAGTCAGTTACATTATTGACCATTAACACTAATAATATAAAATATTATTCTAACACCCTCCCTTAATGGTCAATCTATTAAAAACACCAAGTTGCCCCCTGAATTTTACAAATTTATCCGGACTCAGAGACTTGGTGAGAATATCCGCAGTCTGATCCGCTGTCGGAACATACTGCAACTGAACTAATCCGTCTTCTACTAGGTTGCGGATGTAGTGACAATGAAGTTCGTCATGCTTGGTATGTTCATGGAAGAATGGTTTTTTGGCCAGTTTGAGCACCCCTTGATTATCAATATTCAAGGAGAAGGACCTGCTTGCGGTATCTGCATGTCAGAAGGCATCCTTCGGAGCCAAACTGCCTCACATGCGGCCTTGACTGTTCCCCGGTATTCAGCTTCAGTCGAGGAAAGAGCCACGACCTGTTGCTTCTTGCTGCTCCAAGTGACGACACCAGTACCCAAACTGAATACGTACCCAAAAGTGGATTTTTTGTCATCCACTGATCCTACCCAATTTGAGTCAGTATAACCAATCAGCTTTGGATTCATTGGACCTGCCATACAGAATGCCATAGTCTGAAGTGCTTTTCGCACATCGCAGTACTCGCTTCGCTGCAATCCAATGATCAACTTTTGGGGCTGTCATGAAGTGAGAGATGTAGCTGACAGCAAAACAAATGTCAGGTCTAGTGGTAGTGAGGTAGATGAGGCTGCCTACCAGTTGCCTGAATTCGGTTTCATCTATTGCAGGTGAATAAGACTTGGCTGATAACTTCAGCCCTTTTTCCATAGGTGTGGAAGCAGGTTTACAATCTTGCATTCGAAACTTATCTAGCAAACTGTGGGCATACTTGGATTGTGAAATAAAAATACTGTCACCAGTCTGCCACACTTCGACACCTAAGCAATAATGGAGAAGCCCCAAATCTGTCATGTCAAAAGCTTGACACAAGTCCCTTTTGATTGCGGCAATCAATTGTGTTGAATTTCCAGTAATGATCAAGTCATCCGCATAGACAACAAGAAAAAGGATCTCATCACCGGAAAGTTTGACGTACAGATTAGTGTTAGAGGAACTGCACTGAAAACCATGTTCAACCAAATACTAATCAATCTTGAAGTACCAAGCCTGAGGGGCTTGCCTCAGGCCATAGAGGGCTTTTACCAATCTGCAAACCTGATGTTCCTTACCATGAACCTTGAAGCCAAGAGGTTGAGTCATATAAACTTCTTCTTGCAACTCATCGTTGAGGAATGCACTCTTAACATCCATCTGGTGAAGTTTCCATCCAAACTGAGCTGCAATGGCGAGAAGAAGACTAATGGTACTCATCTTGGCAATAGGAGCAAAAGTCTCCTTGTAGTCAATGCCCTCCCGCTGTGTAAAGCCCCGAGCAACCAATTTGGCCTTATACTTATCTAAAGTACCATCTCTGCATGATACTTGACTTTGTAAACCCATTTACAGTTGATAGGTTTCTTTCCAGGAGGCAAATCAAAAAGAACCCAAGTGTTATTCTTTAGAAGACTATGGTATTTTGTCTCCATAGCCTTTTCCCACTTAGGAATGCCTTTAGCCTCAAAATATATCTGGGGCTCATGGATGCTGTGGATGTTGGCCATAAGTGCAAAGTTGACTGTATTCTGCTGCTTTCTCTTGCGGTGAACTGATCTATCCTCAAGAAGTTCATCATCATGAAGACCTCCTATAGTTTTGGCCCACCAGTTAGGCCTGAGGGTAGAAGTACCAACATCTGGCATTGGAGGAACAACATCCCTTGGAGTTTCCGGAACAAAGTTATCTGGATTCAAATCCTGTGACAAATCAAGTGGTGCTGGATCGGTAGATTCCTCATCTTCAGAGTCAGAATGCTTTGAAGCTCTCCCATCGTGGGAACCAAGAGGAAGACGAACACCAACATCAGGAGTCTTCATAGACGGAGTCACAGGACTAGGAGTAGTAGAAGGCATAAATGGATCAGTAGTCTCATCAACCACAACACCACGCCTGAAAATGAGACGATCTATCTCCACATCAATCAACCTGTAGGCCTTGTGATTGTCGCTGTAACTAGTTAACATAAGTGTTTGGCTCTTCGAATCCAGCTTAGCACGCTTGGCGTTTGGAATCCATACATGAGCCGTAGAACCAAAGACTTTCAAATGGCCCACTTTAGGCTTGCGTCTTGACCAGGCTTCTTCAGGAGTCATCTTGTTGGCGGCATGGGTGGGTGATCGATTTAGGAGGTAGACTGCAGTGTAAACTGCTTCGGCCCAGTATTTCGTAGGAACATTGCGATGCTCTATCATAGAACGAGCCATTTCAGTAATGGTGCAATTTCTACGTTCAACGACACCATTCTGCTAAGGGGTGTATGTTGTGGTGAGTTGGCGTTTAATGCCATGTGTAGCGCAAAATGTAGAGAAGTCATTGGAACAAAACTCCCCCCCATTATCTGACCTTAGAGTGACAATCTGAGAACCGGATTCTTTCTCAACTAAGGCCTTAAACTGCTGAAATGTACTGAACACATCTGATTTATTTTTCAGAAAATACACCCACATTTTACGACTAAAATCCTCAACAAATAACAAGAAGTACCTGCAACCAGTAACAAATGGAGTGTTCATTGGCCCACATACATCAGCGTGAACCAACTGAAGGACCTTAGAGGCTCGCCAAGAATCACAATCCGAGAATGATGTCCGATGCTGCTTCCCAGCTTGATAGGCTCCACAAACTCCATGATTTTGAGGTTGGATCTCAGGTAGACCAGCAACCAAACCCTACCGCTATAACTGAGAGAGATAGTGCACTTTTAAGTGCCCATAACGTTGATGCCAAAGTGTTTTGATGGATGTACTCCTAGCAACCAAAGCATGCTCCTGAGAATCGCCGGAATCAGCAAGTCTATACAAACCATGATCCTCAAGTCCCATAGCGATTGTAGTAAGAGTCTCCTTATCAACAATGCTGCAAATGGACAAACTAAAGATAACATCTAATTGAGGAGAATGCCTCATGATTTGATTGACGGAGAGGAGATTATGTTCCATGCCTGGAACATAGTAGACATCAAGAAAAATTAAATTTCTACCTTCTGAGTGAATTTGGACAATGCCCTTACCAACAAATGTGTACTCTTCTCCTCCTCCGAAGATTACTGAATCTGAGAATGGTTCAAATTTCGTGAACCAATCTCGACGATGAGTAAAGTGCTGTGAAGCTCCTGAATCAATACACCAGATAGAAGAGTGTACTGGATCTGCTGTTCTCTTGGCCATAAAAGCATAGAAAGCAGATTCTTTCTGCTCAGAGTGTTCGGCGACATTTGCTTTCTGTTGAGACCCTCCTTGCTTCTTTTGTTCAGAAGCCAAACGAATTCGACACTCGGCCTTCATGTGACCAAACTTATGACAATAATTGCACTGAACGTTCTTCTTCTTCTTGCTATCCTGAGAAGAACCAGGGCCTTTTGACTGAGAAGATGGAGCCTTCCCTTTATTCTTCGCAGAAGATTTGGCAAAGAATGCTTGCTCGGTGGAGGTGGAACTGGTACTGCTTCCAAACTGTTGGCGCCACCAATCTTGTTGTAAAAGCTTGTTACAAAGATCAGAAAACTTCAAATCGACATCAGTGGAAGTGATATTCAGCGTTTCGATGAAATGCTCATAAGATTTGGGTAAACTTTTCAGTGTGATGACGACCATGTCCTCTTCCTCCATTGTGCGACCAATCGCCTCAAGTTGGTCACAAATGTCCTTGATCTTGGTCAAGTGATCCTGCAGAGGTGTCCTTTCGTCCATCATAATCGAGAAGAGCATGTTCTTCAGAAAGAATGCTCTGCTCTTGCCAGAGGTTTCATGGAGACTCTTCAAATGATCCCATATCTCCTTTGCAGTTTTGTCGGATGGTACTTGAGGTAGCTGCTCATCGGTGACAGAGAGTTTGATGAGCATGACTACTTCGCGTTGCGCTCATCCCATTTATCCTGATCTTTTTCGGTAGTGTCTGGACGTGGAGACATGCCTAGAACAACTGCATCAAGACATCGGTACTAAAAAATCGTCATCATACTTGCTTCTAGGTGTTGTAGTTGCGGCCATTGAACTTTTGGCTGCTTTCGAACATAATATTCATCAGCGATGCCATCACATACCCCAAGGTCGAACTGGTGAAGGTACAAAAACCAGAAGATGAAAACAGAGGGTTCTTAAAAATTCTGCAAGTCAGATTCGAAGGCAGAAACTGAAACCCTAGCACAGTTTTCGAAGCAAAAATTTTCTGGAAGACCCAGAAAAATCCGACGAAGTCCTAGAAGAGGTACTCGAAAAACCCACAAGGAATCTGTAATCAGAATTATTTTTCGACTGAAGGGTCAAATACACGGGCTCAAAAACCAAGGCACAAAAAACGATTCACCCAGAAAAATCCGACAACCACCCAGTTCAGATTTTGAAAAACCCACAAAGATTCTGCAACTGAAAAAAAATTTCGATTTGAAATAGAGGGTCAAAACCTTAGCCGAAAATGTGGAAACCCTAGGTGAAAAAAAATCTGCAGACCCAGAAAAACGGACAAGTACCCATAAAAGCTTACGAAAAACCCAGGTGATAGTTTTTTGAAAATTGCCCCATCCGAGTCGGGTTAAAAAAACGATTTTCATAGGTTAAAAAAATCGCGATTTTTGCAGGTGGACAGAAAACGGTGCGAATATCAGAAAATCGCGTCACAGGAGGCCGCGAAAAATCGCGCGGGTAGACAAAATGCGAAGGCCACAAAAAAAAAACACGAAAAAAGAAAATCAGACTTGAAAAAAAATCTCGTTTTTACAGTCGCGTAGGCTGCGCGAAATGCAGAGACGTCGTCCTAGCTGCCCAAGAACTCAGCAAAAAACAATCACGATTTCTAAGCAACAGAAATATAACGGACGCATAGGCACCGGAAAACCCTAGGCGCGTTTGTGAAAAATTTCGAAAATATTATACTAAACAGAATTTTCGAAAAATTACTTTACCTATGCTCTGATACCATGTGAAAATCAGATTCACTGGTAAAATATCTTCGTTTATTAACTGAAGGAAGAGATACATTTATAGGAATTACAAAATATCTTAGCTATTAAAGAAGTTACCTACTTCTAACTACCTGTTACTGTAGACATTTAAGATGTCTAACAGTCAGTTACATTATCAACCATTAACACTAATAATATAAAATATTATTCTAACAAATTTGAATCTGAGCTTGCAATTGCTTCCTCTGTGGTTATTGCATCAGTTAGGGTTAGTGCCTTTGGTTGGGAGTCACTGTTGCCTCCTCCGGTGATGGAATGTTGAGTGGCAAGGATATCTTTCTGCAGTGCCTGTGCTAGTGACTGCAAGGGTTGGAGTTGAATATTTTGCCGATTCTGGTGGCAACAACAATGGAGAGGAAGAGGTGTTTGGCTATGTTATTTTCTAATTTTATTAATTGTGTTTGATTGTTTTAGGTTTTTAACTTTTTAGTTTTACAGTTTAAAATAACATATTAAGTTTATTATATTAGCTTGTTCCTTTTAAACTTTGATTTATATATTAACTAACTTTTGAATCTTTTGATTTAATTTTAAAATCGAATTTGATGCATTTTTCTGAATGTCTAAACTTAATTTTGATGATGTATATTGCTTAATTTGTAAAAATTTGAGTATCCCTATAGGATATGTTGAATTTTAGAAATTGATAAACATATATATCTATGATTCTACACACTGCTGTCCCCCAGCCATCCCCAAAAAATTGCCCTCCCCACCACCCTGACTGCTGTCCTCTGCCATCCCCGTCCCTGTCCCTTAAGCACTGTGGAACATAGTTGCTATCAGCTCCAGTGGGGTGCTTCCCAGAAATATTGTATTTGAAAAAGTATGAAACTGTCTGTGGAATGGAAAATGAATTAGAAGAGGAAGCTTATAACTGTAATTATTAGCTATTGCTTAAAGAGGTCTGTTATTGTCATGCAATGCGTGATGCAATATTTGATTCAGATGTAGACATGTCTATGCACTATGCAGTTTATGTGATGCTGCAGGTGTCTCCTAAACATAGTAGCATTAGATTAGGTTTTGAATCTGGATTAATTTGGGAGTCTTTTTTGAGCTCAAAAACTGAGGAATGGATATTTACTTTGTATTAACCTGTAAATGGGTTGGGAGAAGTAGGGGGAAAGTCTTTATGCATCTTTGCATTATAATTATATATGAACTTATTCGAATCCTTGTTATGATTGCTATATTTTGTTCAATTGGATAGACTTTTAAAGCTGGCATTTCTCCCTGAAATGAAATTTAGATTGAAGTATGATAATTGCGGTGAAATTTAAATTATACAAACAAGGACAGAATAAAATATTGTATATTATAGCCCAGAGGAAAGAGATGAAGAAACTTTGGTCTTTGTTTTTATAGCAAGTCCATAGAAATATTTTTTATTGTACCTGTTTTTTGAGTTGCTTTTCAAAAAGATTTGTTCAGACTTTAGGCAATATTGTTAACTTCATGCTTACTGGAATATTACTGATTATTTAAAGGTGGCAGCCTGTAAGTGCAAAAATACATTCAGTCAAACCTGGAGTTAAAGGAATTAACAGAGTTGATGTAGACATTCCTGCAGACGACTGGATCAATGTCACAAACTACTATGATATATTCATTTTTAACACAGGTCACTGGTGAGATTACTTGTTTCCTTTCTGAATATATTTTTCAGTTTTGTGCAGCAGAATTATAGTTGATGTTAAAGTACTTTGAAGCCCATGGACCATCAGCTAGTCAATTATTACATACATTTAATCTATACTTTATAACTATCATTGGTTGAAAGTATTTTTTATCTGTTCTCCTTCATATCTTTTTTAGGAAGTAAAATTAGCAGCAATAAGCAGAAAATTCTATTTTAGGGTATATTCAAGCTCTTAGTTTTTTTCTCATATTAGATATCTTTTTCATAGTGTCCTTCTTTTAAGGCAAGTACTTTTTCATCTTGTTTAAAAGATCACTCAATTTTCAGGAAATAGTACATTGCAAAAACTTTGCCTGAATTGTGCCACAATTGTAATGTGATTAGTTTAGGCACATTTCAATATTAGATCCACCATAGAAGTAAAACATGGCATGTTTGCTGCAACCTAAAAGTCGATGATAAAGTGCTGATAACAAATATTGACATACAAGAAGTCAACTAAATAAAAGTAGTACAAACTTATCTTTGCACTGAAAGTTGTGCTTGGCCTTGAAATTAGAGGCTTGCTGAGCGACCAGTTGGTTCAATCTGTTTGACTACAAACCTCCAAAATGATTTCCTGGATGCCAGATACTTGTTTCCAGAAAATTTCGGGAGGCAGATTGCATTTCCAATGCTATTTCCTGGGGGAAGGGAGGCATTTTTATTTACTTCTATGAAACTTGTAATTGCCATTTTGTACACCAATTTTATTTTTATAGGACTACACCAATTTTCTTCCATTTTTTATTTTAGCTGTATCTGTTTCCAATAGTCTTGTCCACAATTTTGAGTATCAGTTCTGGATTTTTTTTCTGTTAGGATTATCAGTGAAGTTTTATAGTGGATCACTCAATCTTGAGGCATAAATGGGGTTGCAGTGCCTGGACATATTATTGCATGCTTTTTTCAACCCAGTTTAGCGTAACCACTTTCAGGTAGGGAGCAAACCATAGTTACCGGGACATGCGTCTTTGGACCCTTGGGACATGTCCTCGGTACCGAGACGCGTCTCTGTCTCCCGTCTCCGAAATGTCTTTGGAGACTGCAGGGTTCACATGGTGCTTGATATGGATGTCTCCCAACGTCTCTAATGTCTCCCACCATAAGTTTTGCTGTCCCCCGCAAAGTTTTTAGGGTAGAATGCAAACAAAACAAAAAAAAATGGGGCACATAAAGGAAAAGCACTGCACCTGAAGTAAAAAACGCAGCTGGGAGAACTTCCACCTTGCCTTAATAGATATCACGCACCCTAAATCGCTACTAGCCTTGCCTTTGCTGGCATATTGACTGGTTAAACCACAACTGCTGGGGGTGCAACTAAAATAACTGATGCCTTTGCTCAGTCAACATCTACTGCAACCCGTGTCTCTATCTCTGCTGCTGGTGTTTATGCCAATTACGTGTATCGCACACCCTAAAGTTAATATTTTCATACACTCTGCAATCTGTGTGCACTGTATAGTCTCGATTTGCTGAGGTTTTGTTGAGTCTCGATATTAAAAATTATAAGGTGAAGAATATTTAATTACACAAGGATTATATACACAACAATATTTAATTACACAAGGATTCATAAATACATACATAATTTAGCCTAAACATAAGAATTCAGTTCATAATTATATATTAAATTTGAAATACTATATTAGGTTTAAAAATACTTCATTAAATTTTTTAAATTAAAATCACTAAAATTTAATAATACTATTTAACATGTTTATATGCTGGGGTATTGTTTTATTCGAATAAAAGTTAAAACATTGTAATGTGCCCTTTTGGGATCACCTTATACTTTGCCCTAAATTCACAAATCCAGAATGAAACAAGGGCAATACATAGTTAGATGTAATGCCCCGCCAGGAAACCCCTAAGGGTTTAAGTTAAAAACACTCAATAGAGTGTAAATATTTTTTTTTTAAAAATAATAATTAAGAGCGTTAATGAAAAATTACAATATTAAGATAGATTGAACTTATCTCAAAGTTATCTCTAACTAGATAACACAGCGGAAGGCTAAATGATCCTAAGAGGTTTCCCAACGCGATTACATAACCTTACACCTAACTCAACTTGCGTCATTAGATCCATTAAACTGGATATCTTAATTACGAGATAATGCATAGATCTTGATTATATATGTGTTCAATGGTTTGACATCTTATAACTTTAGGAAGCGTTCAATTACTTTGGGTGGTTAGGAAGCGTTCAATTACTTTAGGAAGCGTTCAATTACTTTGGGTGGTTATTTATTCATTTCACTTTATGCATAATTACATTTAGAGGCCTCCAAATAGGTTCCAAGCGTTTAATATAATGAAGTACATTCATTGGGTTTAGGGTATCCATTCTCAATCGATTTCATCCTTTAATATTAAAAGTATGGTCAATCAGACGAGATTCATTCATTAAGGGTTAACTACAATTAATAGAGCGAGATCCCTTCATTTGATTTCATGCATAGCCAACTAATGAGTTGTAGTTTTTTTTTATGAAAGGTAAAATGTGAGTAGCCATAGAATTCATTTGAAGTTTTGATAATGCAATAAAATGGACTAATTTCATTAAGGTGGATATGCATTAGGGCACACGAGAGCATCCTTTAAGTTAAAATATCGTTAGCTAGATGAAATTCATCATTTCAAGATTTGAATAATAATATCATAGTGACGTTCTTCTATTAGGATTAAAATACAATTATCTTATTGCATATCACTCTTTTTTTTTGTTAAATGAAGTTAATATGAGAGAGATACTTTTACTAAGATTTAATGTATAAACAACTAATCAATTATTTTCCATTTTAGTTCAATTTTAGCAATCATGAGGGATTCTTTTTTTATAAGGGTTATGATATGGATATCTAGTTGAGTCCACACAATTATCAAATTAATCTGGTGAGGGTTATTGGTTATAATTACAACATAAATAACTAAATATATATTCATCCAATATAGTGAAATATAATTAACATTGCGTTGCTCATTTAAGAAGATAAAAGTAATTACCTATGTGTTGATCATCCTTTAGAATCCAACTTAGAAATTATAACGTTAATTCTATCTTTGTTTTCCCATACTCATTTGATCAATTCACATGCTTAATAACAAGTTAATCCAATGATGTAACCTAGCAAGATTCTTTCCACTATTACTACGTTTAATTAACCTTATCAAAATACTTTTTTTTCCACAACTTTAATTACAATATTTTAAATACTTTGCCATCATCATAATTTACAATGTTTTATGAACCTAAATAACTACATTTATCCAGATGAATAATGTTATGCACTTAGATTTGAATTCATTAAATTTCCACCATACACTTATGCAAGAATACGACCATCCATGATAATCTAAAGCATAAAATAAAGGAAACTGAAACATCGCAAAACACAGGTATGATCTCGGAGTTCACCCCTAAAGGGCTACATCTCCGGGTCTGCTCAACTGCAAGACCCCTTTGGTATTATATCGTTAGGAATACAAAATTTATAAGTCTTTTACATCTTGCCACTTAGGCGAATACAATCAATATACAACAGACACCCCGGTCGGAATTCACATAATAATCCCTTTTGAAGCGGATCCTCCAATACATCAAAGCAAAAGCAACAAAGATTTCTTAACTGGTGGTACCCTAAATGGAGACTTGACCGACGTTGGTCAGACAAAAGCAATCAGATGACGGGGACCCAACATACCTATCTAGGCCGTGCTATTATAACAGATGCATCAAATTTCCAAAATAATAAGCCATGCTCAAGCGTTAACGGGTAATTACAACATTTTCTCAAGTTGGCATAAACGTCTAAATAGATTAATTAACACTTAGATAAGCACTAATGACAAATTGGTTTACAACAATAGTCTAGCCCCTTTTCTAACGACACAAAAACAACCCTTTCTACTATAAGAACAAGATACATTAAGAGTAAATGAAGAAATGGAAAAATCATTTCCAGGCTAAATTAAGTCTGTATTGCCTACATTTAAAAATTAAAGACCATTACCTCCAATCAATTTACTCATTATCATATAACCAATTATCATTCGATTTAAAACCACAGTGAAAGTCATTGCTGTATTAAAGCCCAAAAATACATATATGTAATTAATGATATTTGCTAAATAGATGCTATCTATTTTAGCATGTATTATAATATAAGCATTTATTCCCTTTTTTTTTTGTTTTAAAAAAAAAAACATTATACTTCTAAAATAAAATCCCAACTCCCTTTTTTTTTTAATAACACAAATATTACTCAAAGTATATTTTATTGCATTGTATTTTTTTTGTTTAATATATACAAAAAAATTTAAAACTAAAATAAAATAATAATAAAAAAAACTTAAAATATTATAAAGGGAAGGGGCGTTGCGGTGGCACAGGGAATCCCCCCTGCGGCCACTGTGCACACAGGGTTTCCCTGCGGCCACTGTGGTCGCAGGTTTTACCCTGCGGCCACTGTGAACGCAGGGTCCCCTGCGGCCACTTAGTGGCTGCAGGTCCCTGCGGCTCCGTGGCGTTCCCTTGCGTGACATGGGGGAGGGGAAGAAACAGGGGAGGGGGCGGCGGCGCGAGCCGAGCTTCGGCTCATCCGCCCGCCAAACCCTACCCCAAATTACATATTTTTTTTTGTTTATTTTTTTTTTGTATACATTCTTTGATACATTTCCAGTTTCGTTTTCTTTTTCTTTCCCTTTTTTTTTTAAATTTTAAAATAAACCAAAAGGAATGACAAAAGGAATGTAAAAACCCCATACCCCATTTTTACAGTCATAAAATGAATTTCCAGATTTACCCAAAAACTCCATTATGGAACAAACATCTCCACATCAAGTTTTAAGCCACCAAATCTATCAAGAATAAGAATTTGTTTCAAAAAAACAACCAAACTTGTAAAGAAAAACTGAATCTATCCTTCAAACCAAACATCCATGGATAATATCTCTCTTTTTTTTTAAAACCCACATGAAATAAAAAGGTAGATTCGAATCCTACCTCATAATGCATTCCGGGCAAGAATCTTGATGAAGAGCTTCCCCAATCTGCTGCTCTAAGACTCCATTTTTTTCCAACCAATCCCCCAATCTCCCCTTTTTTTTTTTTTTTTTCCAAAAAGATCCCCCAAAAGAGAGAACCCCCAAAATGTTTCCAAAACTAGGTTAAAATGAGAAACCCTAATTTTGCCCTAATTTTCAATTTCGAATTTAGGCATTTATTTTTAAAATAAAATAAATGAAAATCAAAATGGAAACCACTATTCAATCCTTCTTATTCATTTTTCTTTTAAATTTAAAAAGCTTCCATTTCTTATTTAACTCTAATTTAAATTTCTTCATATCACTTTAGCCAACACTTTACATTTTGATTAATTTAATTTTCTGAAAACCAAACTTTTATATTATATCAACTTTACAAGTAAAAAGGAAATAATTTCTTTTAAATAATAATAATTTACCCTTTCTCTTCCAAAATGCGAATGTAAATTAATTTATTTCTATTTCCCACATGACTTTAAATCTTTCCTTTCTAAAACGCATAACTCATTAAAATCGTAGTTATTAAAATTAACTATTAAATTAACTCGCTACAACATAATAAAGCGACCTTTTAAATAAATGACTAATCAAATGAAAGAATCTATTTTCCCTAATTTTCTCAACTAATAATGCGTAAATGAACACATTAACCCAAGTTAACTACTTTAAGCTTGCTACAATAATAATTAAAGAAATCTCTTTAAATTAATGATTAATCATATAGAAGAAGCTACCTATTTACATTTCTATATCACTGATGTGTACGTCTACTCATTAAATTGAATTTAATACTTAGGATAACAAACTCCACTTACCTCGCGCAAGGCACGCGAATCGAGGAAGTCTTCCAAATCTCTCGACACGCATCCCAATGAAAAACAAGCCCTACGAATCCACACACGATGCTCACCTAACCATGGCTAAGGCAAGAGGAGAGTTATATGACCACCAAATCCGAATTCTAAAGATGAAAGAGGCATACTCAACCTTGCAAATCCCAAAGGAGATGAACCTTGCCCTAAGCGGTGTTGTACCTGAAATCTCCTGCGCCCATGAATTCATACAAGCATGCATATACATATACATATTCAATGAAGGCCTTAGCTCAAGATTTATCACAAGGGTTAGGAACAATTACATTTACATGAGAATCGATGCAAAAGCACAATAATAAGTATGCACAGTTATTTATATTATCTAAACTACACATTTCACCATGGTTAACCTACCATTCAAGAATGCCACATAGGAAGTCAATCAAGGTCAAATGGGTTTTACAAGTCCGACTAGGGTAGGGGCATTACATTAGAGATATAATCTTCACTCAAGAATAAGATGAGATAAGCTTGTTTTGGAAATTTTCAACCAGATTAGACAACAATATAGATATAACTCATGAAATACATATGATTCTAGGGTCAATATATATATATATATCGATCTACACAACAAATCTCAATGATTACATGGAAGCTCAACCTTAACGAGGGTTGTGGTGGGAGATATGATGAGGTGCCCCAAGTATCCTCTACCCTAGGCCCAGCAGCAGGACCTTATCTTCTGTGGCCTCATGTGGTCTTTAACCATCATCATGAGGTGTACCTAGTGAGGGCTTTACAGTGTTCCCTCATCATGTCAACGCCTCCTCATACAATTGATTCACGTCAATAGTTGATCTAAGTCGCCAAATCGGCAGAAAACTTGGCCAATTCTGGGTACGAAACATCTTTGAATCAGACACTACATGGAATCGGGATAAAATCATTTAGCGTTCGGAATTTTTGTCCCAAATTTGGCGACTTTCCGACCTCTGGAAAACCTTATACAACACTTTTAACTCCCACGTAACCTCGGTCTGCACTACAAAAAAAACCTTGTTTTGTTTCAGACGAGATCTGCGAATCAAAATATATCACATTTTAACTGTCGGCATTTCGTTTATATTTATTTTATATTTAATAAAATATATGAATCAAAACTCAATGTAGGAATCAGAATAATAGATCCCTCCATATTCATGAAGTCTGGAAAAAAACTAATGACGGGAATCATAATAAGCAATGCCAGAAAACCCTCCTTGTTTGGTAAGCTTGGGAAAGCCAGTGGTAAGTGCACGACCAGTTGAAGTGGTATGGTCAGGAAATCCTATTCGATTGGTGACAATCATAATCCTTCCTCGTGTGTAATAGTTTCATTTATATTTATGTTAAATTTAATATCTAATTTTAAATAGTCTAATAATTAACTATAATATTATATACTATATTAACATAGAGTTTATTAAACTATATATATATGTGACTTTTTTTGTGCAAACGTACCTAAACCTCCAATTTTTTTTGCCGTACTGACTACCCGATTCCGATTTGGCAACTGAGCAATTGATAAATGTGGAGATAGTAGGGGAGCTGCAATAGGGTGTCCTTGACCCTTAACCCTAGGCCCAAGGTCAGGACCTTATTGTCCTTGGCCTCACGTGGTCCTTAACTGTCTTTAGGAGGCACCATACCTAGTCAGGAATCTTTTACCATTCCCCCTCCTTGCAGTCCCTTCCTTCCACATGATCGATAAGTGTATGGATATTTAGATTCACATACATACATACACACACACATACATACACACACACACACATACATACATACATACATACATACATAAAAGCAATATTACTTCTTCACACCACATAAATCTAATAGATTATAACAGATCACCTTGCTGTAGATATGATTGCATTTGCTGATGCAGATGTAAATCTGGTTTGATTACTGCCATAATCCTTAAATATTGCTCACAAGTCTGCTATGTATCTGCTCATAAGTCTGCTATAATGATCTTCAAATCTGCACATAAATCTCCTAAATCTCTTTCAGAAATCTGCTATAATTTACACTCAGATCTTCTCTAAAAAAATCTACTCCCAGGTTGACTATTAGAGTCTGATTCTTCATTGCTTCAGATCTGCTCATGTATGACGGGATAACCCCGAATTGCTTCTGCTGTTTGTTTGATCGTCTCTGCTATATGAGTGCTTCTGCTGGATGATCGATTGTGGCCTCTGCCCTCCTTTCCTTCCAATGGGGTGTTTCTATATATATTCTTTGATTAAGAAGGAAAGGTTATGCCCTTTCCAGCAGTCATGGCTCTTGAAAAGAGGTGCCCTTTCACATTTCTTTTCTACTTCTTAACTAATCGTTGTTTTTGATTAAAGGAAAACAGGTTTTAAGGGGACCAGAAACCCTATACAACAGGGTTTGAAGGGACCCGAAACCCAATAAATTTTACCGGGATCTAGAACCCAACAAAGCAGGCTGCTCAAAGATATTAACAAAGAAAGCCACAACCAAAAACCAGCACAGCTGACTCCTCAGCTTCCAACTAATGCATAACGATGCTGCTAAAACAAAACCAATAGGCCTACGAGATCCAGGACTGAAAGGATCAGCCCCGAGAACAAACACAAGGGTTTTACAGGGGGATCCTTAACCTGTGATTGCAACCATAGGTGGATCTAGACACCCATAACCTCCATCATAAACTCCAGATTACAATAATTGACCATACATACCCAATCTGGACACCAAGGGTTTTTAAAGGCTCCCCTAACCTTGAATCTGGGTTTTGAACTAGCACCCAAAACCATCAAAGGGTTTTCCCAGGATCCCTTAACCTTAAACAAAGAAATCAAGTCACCAAACACAAAACCAGCCCTTAACCAAAAACAGGGACAACAACAGGCCAGGCTGGGCCCTTGAAAACTACCAACATCCAGCTTGCCTAAGAAAAAAATAGGGTTCCCACTGCCGGACAAAGGGAATTTCAAGGCTCCCAAAATCTGAAAAAAGAGAGCCAAACAAAAAGACAGCAATAAAGAGCCAAGCCCTGAAACAAGCTGGGAAACAGGGAAAAGAGAAACCCAAACCTTCCAGTAGAGACAACCATGAGAGAAAAAACAGGCACTATCCACGAGTAGCTTGAACAGCAAGAGCAATCGGATAGCCTCTTCCAACCATCTCCCCACCTCAATAGGAAAGATGTCCACCTCAATAGAACAAGAAAGAAGGCTAAGTGACAGCCCGAAGTCCACAACAACCAACAGAAACCAAACCAATCCCTTCCACCAAATCTCCACCTCCATAGGAGAAAGGGTCACCTCAGACAGACAAGGATAGGAAAGGTCCGGAAGCCCAAAAATTCCTCTCATAGTGTTCCACAGAAGCAGTCCCACAACCACAAGAAGAGGGTTACCCAGCATAGAAAAAGCCCTTAGAAACCAGAGAAAAGAACAGAGAGAGGAGAGGCCACAAATCCAAAAAGGAACCTAGCAACAGAAGCTCCTTCCTGCACCACCTCCATTCCGCACCAGGAAAGCGCCCAGAGTCCACCACCAAACCCCAAGGAAATGACATAGAAGATCCCTCCAAGACAAGCAATGGATTTACCTTCAACCCCAAACTTCAGAAGCAAGGGCCCATCAGCACAAGAGACATCCACCAAAAAAGCGTGGACCAAGGTTGCAACAACACCTTCCCAGCTTCTAAGAAAGGACGCCTCAAACCCAAAGACATGACAAACAGGAACCCCAACAACAGACACAGGGCCCTGAAAACAGGAGAAACGAAGACTATCACACCCACTCAGCCCAACGCTTAGGCCCCAAGCATGAGACAACACCAGAACCACAAACACAACCACCAAACAGGCAGTGACCAGCATTGCAAACGCCACATCTTCGCCTGCATCCACCCAAACGAACTTCGCCTTACCGCAAACAAAGAAGGCTGAGGCAGTGGCATAAACAGGGATTGACGCAGGTCCCACAAAAACAACTCCAACCCGCAAGAAGCCACTGCAACCTGGAGACCGGAAGAGGAAGACGTCGGGACCATCACCATCGCCATCCCCATCATCAGCTTCAGCCTCTTCCGTCGAAACCCTAGCAGAGCCCCTTTGAACTTTCCCTCTCACCCACTTCTTCACCATCAAGAAGATTTTTTATTATCGTTTTAGCCTCTTTCATTCTCAAGAAAAGCTCCTTTTTACATCAATCCTATCTATTGTGGATATGATTAACTAATCGCTGTTAATAAAGATAAATTCATGCTATTTCTATTTATGGTTTATTTCTGCTTATGTCTGCTCTTACAACTCAGAATGATATTGCAAGATATTGCAATGGATGGATGCCCAAATGAGCCTCAACATACCTCTCTTTATACCATCCAAGAGACATCTCTTCATCAAACAATACAACTTATCAAATCAGGTTGGCTAGCACATATAATATTTAATTTGCATTTAAATACGCTACCAAGGGTCACAACCAGGTCAGCCAGCAATATGAACAAATGCTTATTATATATATATATATATATTAGTCGGCCCAAATTGAAATATTATTTAATGTTTAGGAACCTTGAATAATTCCACACGTAAGTGCCAAGTTTTGGGCCCAATGCAAGATGTATTTGTAATTGAGTCATCTTTAGCATCCTTCATTGTGGCTTTGGTACCACTTAGGAAGCTTTTTGTGCATAGGAGACGAGGATGGAAGTGGTGAAAGAGGGGGAAACTACTACTATGGAAACAGAGCCTCTTCTTGTGCTTTTCTCATGCTCCCGAACTAATAGCCTTCATCAGCACAATCGCAGCAGGTGATGAAATTGTCTTACGTGGTAAGCCATCACAATTTCATGATATTGGACTCTATAACCAATTGCCTTAACCCATATTGGGTTTGCTTAGCAATTAAGGAATGAAGGGAATAGGTTGTTTAAGTGGATCAAACTAATCCACCTAGATTAGTCAACCGACTAATTAGTTAATTAATTTAATAAGATTATGAAGAGGCAGCAATGAACCAAAGAAAGGTGTCTTCTCACAAATGACACGAACCCTTGAGAAGAAGAACAACCTCTCATCGTTTGAGTTAGGATATAAGACACCATTCCAGCGCCCAAGGAGACATAATAAGATTCAGATTTCTACATCTCTCTCAGCAGAATCGGGTTGAACTCCAGTGGTATCGTTTCCTGTACACATACATCTTATTGATGACCATTTCTGCATAAGGGTATCTGTATATTTCTGCATATTCATTATTTATTGATATTCTGTATATTTTAATTGGATACTGCTGTTCTGGATATCCTTGTTAAACAGTATATTATGTTCATGCCTGCTAAAATAAATCTGAATTATGAGATATTACTGTTGGTATTCTGAGTATTACTAATTATGATAGAGGAAGAGAAGTTACAGTTAGAGGAAAACGGTGATGGGTTCACCTTCTAGGCATGCCACCTCATGGTATAAGACTGGGGAGTCCCATGAGGCCAAAGGGGTACAGAGGGTGCTGCCTTTGGGCCTATGAAGGATGGACTTCCAGGGCACCCTACTGTGACAGCCCTCCTACTCTCTATTATAATGAATTGATGTGTAAATCATGAGGCATAGGACAAGGATGGCATGATTAGGGAAAATGGTGATAGAATACCTCACTGGGTACTCCACCTCATATGGTATGGGTAGAGGGTCTCTAGGGCACCCTATCTAGTCACCCTCTTCTATGCTCTCTATGTCTGATTTCTCAGCATAATTTCCGACTGTACTTAAAGTCATTTCTTACATGTCTATGATTGGTGTTTCCTAATTAATGGATCTATTTAATAAAACATGGTTATTATATGTTTCCTAACTTGCAGGGTTTCTGTCAAGGTAACAGGTATCTCTAACCCTTTTTTCCCCTTCAATTAGAGCAGAAATAGGGCATCCTTAACTTGGGGACATACAGCTTTTTCATCAAGTTCCTCATTTTTTAGATTCAAGGATTTTTGGTGTTTGAGAACTAGAAGATGGTGCGGAAGAAGTGTTACATCCTATTTCCTCATCAAAAACATCCCTGCTAATGTACACTTCTTTGTGATTGCATCCATAAATCCATATCCATTTGAATTTGAACTTTACCCAAGGAAAATGCATTTCAAAGACTTATCATCAAAATTTGTCCTTTGTACCTTGGGAACATGCATATAAGCTATGCATCCAAATCCTTTGAAATGTGTTACAGATGGTTTCTTCCAGTCCATGCTTCTTTAGGTGATATTTTCAAGCACTTTGGTGGGTGCTTGATTCAATAAATACATTGTTGAGTGAATTGCTTCAGTCCAGAATGTAGGAGCAAGATTTGCATCCTTCAACATGCATCACACCATTTCCGTAATAGTATGATTATGCCTCTCTGCAACACTATTTTTCTGTTGAGGTGTGTAAGCAATGATCAACTGTCTTTGGATTCCATGTTCTTGAAGGTAGTTTGAAAAATTCATTTCTTGTGAATTACCCCTTTTGATCTGAGCAAAAGGCTCTAAGAGAATGACTTGATGACCTTTCTGGAAGGGCTCAAAATTCTTTGAATCTCTCAGGTGCTTGATTTTTGTGAGCCAAACAATAGGCCCACATTTTTCTAGAATAGTCATCCACAAAGAATAGAAAATACCTACCAATGTTATGACTTGGAGCTATCAATTTATTTAGATCAGCGTGAACCAATTCTAAGGGACTTAAGGCTCTATTTCGGTGCACTGGGAAAAGTAATAGGGAAGACCTTGCACCATATCTCCCTTAGTGCAAAAATATGGCCAAAAGTGAGATGGCCAAATCTCCAATGCCAAAGAGTTGCGATGCATGAGTTTTTATTGCAAGGGCCTTATCTTCATGTGTGACATCAATAAGTTTAAACCGAGTTATGCTCAAGTATGCGACTTACTAAGAGAAGGTTCTTTGTGAGCTGTGGAACATATAGAAACTTTGTAATTCTACATTTGTGATTTTTGAGGGGCAAAGAGATATTGCCAATACCCTGATCTTCATACGATGTGTTATCACTGAGGGATACTGGCCCATAGGAGGTGGATGAAGTGAGATCACAAAAGCGCTCCTATTTGCCTATCATATGCTTGGATGCACCAAAATCAACATATCAGATTAAGTTGTTTGAGGTAGAGGCCTTTGTTTCCATAGCATATAAGAAATTTTCTTCATCTAAGTCTCTTGTAGATGCAACATTACCATGCTTCTTATTAAACAATTTCTACCAACGGGATCTTTCTTCTTGGCTTTTTCATTCAGCAAATCACCATTATCATGTTAATATTGACATTTTTGCAATGTTTGTTGGGGTCCTTTGGAGGTAGGGGAAACTGTCATGGTGAAAGGATTGGTATCTTTGATCATAATCAAACTACAATGGTGATAAGGTCTCAGTTCAGTCCTCAATTTGGCAATCTCAGGTTTGAGTTTCCCAATTAGTAGTGGCTTATGGCGATTAGTTTAGGTTTATGTTGGGTCATCTTCATGGATTCCATTCATCATCGCTACATTTAGCTACAATGACAGTCCACGTTTGCACTAGGCAAAATGGGGGTTTGCTTTCATAAATTTGCCACAAGGGTGACTGCTCAAAATGAGGTGGACTAGTCCTTTGCATTAGAAGCAAAAACAATAGATAGCAAAAATGACATGGATAATGGTCTTGAGGGGTAGATCTACACATAGGACCAAGTGATTTGTGGCTATATATATATATAGGAATAATAGAAGTTGCATTGAATGTAATAATCCCTGGGGATTTTTTTAAAGGCACCTTAGGTTTTTCAAATTCGGCACCTCAGGTTTGTTTAAGCTACCAGATACTATTATCCTTTGTTTTCAAAACAATTTATGGGTATGGCCCCCAAGGCCGTTTTTATCTGTCAAGCAAAAATCTTAAATACATCTATCTAAAAAATGTTGAGCAATATCAGTTTCTGGTTGTTTTATTTACTTAAGAGTTATTCTATTTTACTTAAGAATTAAATTATTTATTGCATACATACATGGACACACAACATTCAATTTTTAGTTAAGAATTATTTTATTTTATCTATACATTATTTTTACAAAAAGAGTTTTTTTTACTTTTGTAACTATCAATTTTGCTTTTGGAAAAGCCATTGTTTTGTTTTGTTTTGTTTTTACTTTGATATATTTACTTATAGCTATTTTATTATTAAATGACATTACTAATATTATGTTTATTGTTAAATATTAATACTTTGATGCATAAGTGGCTGTCAAATTTAAGTTAAAAAGGAAACAGTTTATGCTTACATGGTCATAACCCGAGACTTCATTATGATGGCTGCTGCCAAGTGATTGGACCAAGAGGCGTTCGTCCAATTTGCAATCTATTCCCGTTTGCAAGAAAATATGCACCTTTATTTGATTCTCGAAATACATAGGATATGGTGTAATCTGATAATTTAGAAAGCCAAACGTTGATTGTTGGAATCCATTTTTAAAGTATCCAATTGAAAATGTACCCTTTGGTTGTGGCATTCACACACAGCTGAGAATCACTTTCTATGTTGATTCTCAAACATCCTTTGGATATGCACAAACGAAGGCCCCTGTCCATCGTGTCCATCTCCGCTTCATTATTAGAAGCTATTTCAATGAAGCCATGTAAAGCCCATAGGCAATTACCTTCATGGCCCATGATGATACAACTGACTCTAGCCTCCCCCGGGTTACTCCTAACCACTCCATCCACATTGAGTTTGACCCAACCATATGCAGGGGGTTTCCAATGAGCCTCCATTCTACTAGTGGATTTGTGTACGATCTTAACCTGGCTTGTTTCTAGTTTTGTCCAAAGCATTTGCATTCTTCTATCCCAACAAGAGACGTGTAATTTTCTTATTAACCACTTTTGTGTTAACAACTTCACAGATGGCCTTATTGATATCTGAAATAACTTGTTCCAGAGGCATGGCAATGTCACTGAACACTCTCCGGTTCCTTTCTTTCCAGATCTTCCAAACTACCATTGAGGGTCGCACCAGCCAAATGTTCCCCCAGGCTGATTTCGTATCTATAATGGGCCATCCCCAAAGAAATTCTTTCAGTCCAGCTGTTCTAACAGATTGCCATCCAATTTATTCCGAAAGACAATCCCAACATGCAATAGTGAATGGGCAGCAATAACAAGATGGTTAATTGTCTCCTCACTGTAAAGACAAAGTGGACAAATACTAGGCCGTACCATGCCATATTTCTTCAATCTTTCTCCTGTCAGCACTCTTTTATGTAGAACCATCCATAGGAAAGCCCCAGCTCGAGGGGCAACACTTTTAGGCCAACATAACTGCAAAGGCCATTCAGCCCCCTCCATGTGCCTTCTTTGGATTTCATACCCAAGTTTAACTCTATAGTCTCCTGATTTAGCAGCACACCATACAATCAAATCTTCCTCCTGAGACAGTGTTGTACTCCTATTTTTAGTATATCCCTAAGAATCTCCCTATTCAAAGAAGCAGGCATACAATCCTCAATTGATTTCCATCCATAGGACATCTTGCCTTCATCTTTCTACCTAACATAGTCCGCCACATAGATTTCGATTCTATTCTCTGTCTCTGTGATCCAATCTTTATTGCTAAAATGATCAGCCAATACGGACTCTCCGTTCCAGGAATCTCTCCAGAACTTTGCTTTTTTCCCATCCCCTATCTTCCAAGAAAGATGATTTGTAATGATGGTTCTACTTTCCCAAATAAAATTCCAAATGGCTGATCCTCCCCCTAAATTAGCCATGGTAAGAATCCTAGCATTATCATCAGAGTCCACATATTTTTTTATCATAATTCTACACCGAGGCTTATTGGGATATCTATACATCTTCCAAGTAAGTTTGGCACCCATTGAAATGTTCTGCAAATCCATACTCCTAAGTCCTGCTCCTCCTTCTGATTTTAGAAGACAAGCTGTATCTCAATTGATTAAAGGTATTTTCTTCACTTCTTTGGTGCCAGCCCATAAGAACTTTTTTAAATAACCTTCAAGGGTCGCAATGATCTTATGGGTGAGCCTGAAACATGACATCACATATATCGGTACTACAGATAATACACTTTTAATCATGATGATTCTGCCCACCTGCAACAACCATTTATTTTTCCATGCTGTTGCTTTGGAATGACATCTATTGGTAATGTCTTCCCATAGGCTAGATCTGTTAGGCCCCACCAGCAAAGGAGCCCCTAAATATTTGGAAGGGAGCGAGGAAATCTGAAACCTGAGCACTTTTGAAATTCTTCTTCGAGAAACTTTATTAATATTGAAAAAGAATATTTCAGACTTGTTCTTGTTCATGTTCTGACCTGAAGCAATAGAGTACTCCTCTAGTGTGTCCCTGATAACCTCTGCTTCTCTGATTGATGCTTCTCCAAACAAAGTAGTGTCATCAGTGAACTTAGTGGGAAATTGGACTCAAATCGTCATGAAATTTAATACCTTTCCATATACCCAACTCCCTCCTAAATCTGATCCGCCTGCTTAAGACTTATGCCAAAATTACAAACAAGAATGGAGATATTGGATCTCCCTGCCTCGAATTATTAGAAACTTCAAAAAAACCATACATTGATCCGTTCACCATGATGGAGAATCTTGGAGATGATATACAGTTGCTAATAATATTATTCCAATTCTTGCTAAAACCAAATTTACTCGTAACTTCCAGTAAAAAGGCCCAACAGACTTTATCATATGTTTTACTAACATCCAGTTTTATAACCATATCTCTCAAATGTTCCGCTTTAATAGAATGTATCGTCTCTGAAGCCAATATGATACTATCGGCGATATCCCTTCCAGGAGTAAACCCGTTCTGCTCTTCACATATTAACTTGCCCAGCGATCTTTTAAGTCTATTCGCCAATGCTTTAGATATAATCTTATATATTGAGTTACATAGTGAAATGGGCCTATAATCGCTCATGGTTTCACAGACATCTTTCTTTGGAATCAATATCACCACTGTGTTATTCAAGTCCTTTACAAATCTATGTCCTTTCCTGATGTCTTCAGCCAACTGGAGAACATCTTCTCCCATGAAATGCCAACACCGATGGTAAAAGCTTGCAGGTAGGCCATTAGGCCCTGGTGCTTTGTCAGCATGCAATTGAAAGGCAACGACTTTGTTTTCCTCTAATTTGAATGATTCTTCCAACATAGCATTGTGCTCTGCCATTAGCACCTGTGGGATAGAGTTAAGGACTTCACCCCAAATTGTGCAATCTGTTTGAGCGCTGTCCAGAATAGTTTAAAAATATCTTTCTGCTTCTTTACCAATTCCTTCTCCATTTGTGCACCATGAACTGTTTTCCAATTTGATTCTCTCAATGCAGTTTACTGATCTTCTTTCTGCAACAGAGGCATGAAATTGTTTTGAATTTGCATCACCATCTCTAATCCATAACTCCCTTGCTTTGTCTTTACAATAAAGTTCCTCCCTTGCCAATAGCTCCGCTAGGTTCTCTTTTAGAGTTTTTTCTTTCAAAAAGTTTTCCAATTTCATACCATTTTTAATTACTTTCATTGAGGGCATTTAATTCTGTCTCCACCACCAATTTTTCTGAGAAAATATTTTTAAAAGTTACCCTGTTCCAGTCCTTTAATTTATTTTTGATAAAGATCAATCTGTGTAAAACAGAAACTAACAGTGCCTTTAAAGGTATTACTCTTTCTCCACCAAGATTCCAACTTGTCATCCACCACATAGATTGAAATATAAAGTACCCTTTATTTGGTTTATTAGTCATTACTATCTCTAAAATAACTGGAAAATGATCAGAGATTGAAATAGGTAGAATGGAAGAACTAATAGAAAAGTTGTTTACCATCCAGAACTGGCTTAGGAGGAATCAATCCAGTCTTTTAGCAATATTGGTGAATTCCACTCATCTATTAGTCCAAGTGAACAATCCATTTTTGGGCACTATATCAACCAGTTTCGAGGAATCTACAAATTCTCCAAAGTCTGTCATGATCTTATTCCATTTTCAAAATGCCTCTGCTCTTCTCCTTTGGGTTCAGTATGGCATTGAAATCCCTTCCTAGGATAGTTTTATTACAAACCATTTTTTCCTTGAGAATATTCCATAATGCAAGCTTGTCTCTGTACGAGTGGGCTCATAAATGTTGAAAATGTGAAAATCCAAATTGGAGGATCTGCAAATAACTTGGCATAACATCCAATTACTGCTAGTTTCTACCTCAACAATTTTGACTATGTTTGGATTCCAGAGAATACCCAGACCTCCCAATTGCCCACATGCATCCTGAAACCAACCTTCCCATCTCCTACAATACTTCAGAAAAATCTTGCCTGATTCTGAGTTGAATTTTATCTTTTGTAAGCGCTTGACCAAGTGCCTTTTGTTAGGAGCCGAAAGGCCCTTGACATTCCATGAGAGGATCTTCATTGATTCCCAAGGGAGGATTTGGCTCCGTTGGTCATTTTAAGAAATTCAGTAACACTTAAAAGTCCTTTTTCTACTGCTTCATCTTCTCTCTTCTGCCGGTTAGACTTTCTTCCCCTATTCTTCTTTCCTTCCCCCAATACCTTTGATGCAGATTGACTAGTGCATCTTGTATCTACAATGTCAAGTTCATCCTCACCTGAAACTTCTCCCTCCGATAACCAACATTCGTCTTGTACATTCGTTCTTACTGTCTTCCTTCGTAAACGCTTGGCCATCCATAATATTTTTAGGCGATGCTATTTTGACAGAGACACCTACAACACTTCTTCCTGAAGTGTTTGTATTCCCTCCTGATCCTTCTTCGAACTTGATTCCCCATTTGGTACAGGGATGTTATCCTTCTCTGACTTATCTCTGTTCTGATTTATAGAAAGGTTCAAACAGTTATTCTCTTGACTCTCCCCTTTGCCATTAACCGAATCCTTAACTGTTTTTACTTTGTCCTGAACTACAACATTCTTCTTGGGCACCCATTTTTGGACCTTCCTAAACAATCGATTACAATTGTCTTCGGAATGATCTCTTTGGTGGCATAGCAAGCACAATCGTTTGTTCTCTTCAAATTCAATTTCTTGTTTCCAATGCACTTTGCCAGTGCAGATCCTAATCTCTTTGGGAATCCTTCTAACCGCAGCAATCCTAAGTCTGGCATAAATATAAGAATCTGCATCTACTAGATCAGTGTCAACTTCAAAATCAATGTTCCCAGTGACCTTCCTATCTTCTTCAATCCTTCCTCAGACCAACATTCAATGGGCAGGTTATAGAGTCTGACCCACACAGCCGATTCATATGGGGACAATTCTACAGGATTAAAATTGGGACACTATTTTTGTATATACAGAGGATCATTCTCATACATCTGTAGCCCCCCTTGTAAAACCTTATTCTTCTTTTCTATTGCTGCAAAAATAACAATGAAAAAGTTCTTTGGCATAAATTTGATTATGCATTCTGTCCTCCAAACATCCTTGATCCAATTTCTAATTACCTCCCTTTTCTTTCTGGAGCCAATAAACTGACAATTAACTGCCAGATTATTCATAAGTTCATAATCTACTTCCAATTCCTCAGAGAGATCGATCGTTTGTATGCCATCATGTTTGTATCTGTACCTAATGCTGTCCTCAATCAGATTGTCTCCATTCTTGTCTGTTTTCTTCCTCCCTCCCTCATTGCTCTGCAACTCCCCTTCCATCGCTCCCTTTTTTGTGTGGAAGTTGTGCCATTACTAAGTTTTTCAAAAAGTGGTTTTGATTTTTTTTTTCATATATCCATTGTGGCTCATTTTTACCTAGAGACAAAAATACAGCGCTAAGGCAAATTTAACATTTTTGGCATAGGGTTGGTATTTATCAATCAAGTTAACTTTGAACAGATTTGATTTAGGAGTTAAATTTGTAAACCATAACAAGTGTTTTCCCTTTAATTTACATCTTAATGTAGGTTTAGGTAAAAACACAGGGGTATGCCTTGAATAGTAGGTCATGCTTCATAACAGAGTGACCAACTGTTTTAGGGCTAATTGTATGTATTTTTATAAATCCTCTCAGGTAAAAACGAAAATAGATTTTTTAAAAGTCCCAGCAATTTTCTCAATGTATGATGTTTGTTTTTATCCACATGCACCATATTCGACATGAAATGACATTTTTTTTCTCTATATTTTTACGATCAGTACATGATTGTTTAATTCCCAGTTTTTGCCAAGTCTTTCCTGCTTTAAGCCTTGGTAATTGAATATAATTTATACATTTATGATGAAGTGGAATGCCGAGTAAATGAAATGCTACAATGCTAGGGTCTCTGTGTCAATTTTGGAAACAATACTGGTATTAGCAATTATGCTGCATTTAACAAGTGTTTTGCAAATAACACTTCAAATTGCCGTTTTGCTTGGCTTCCTCCAACTAGCTCCATCAAAGTTAATTTTTTATGTCGTTATAAATCAAGTTACATAATTTAAGAGGATCTAAAAATAGGGCAGGCTTTTAGCTACAAAGGACTGTTACTGTAAATTCATAAAAAGATGTCTGATCTGAAATAAATACTCTGCAAGTTTGTCCAAGCCAGATAGCCAACTAATAAAGACATTTGATGACTACGGCTGAATTTGATCTGTTAATTAAGAATAATATCTTCTGTCAAAGATATTGAGGGAAGAGAAGCATATGTAACAGATTAATGTATACCGATTGAAGACCTTTCTGAATATGTTTTATATGAAAGTTCCTCCCAAAGGAAGATTTGAGAATATATTTATGGGCACAGTATTTGGAATTTTTTCAAGGAATAAGAATGCTACAGGGTGGATAAGAAAAAGGGAAGATGCATCACACTAGACACATAGTCAAAGCTTGATTAAATAGTGTAAACATTATGCTATCTTTAGATAAAGGCTTAACCACCCAGGCCATAATAAAGGTGGAAACTTGAGATGGGAGTAAAGACCACAGCAAAGGAATATTTTTTGCCGAGGAACAAACTTCAAATGAATTTAGGTTTTTAATTGTTATGAGGAAAGATATTAAACTGGCACTGCCAGAATCACCAGTTTATTTCTTCATGCCATTGTTAGCCATCTAGCATTCTAGCTGACAAAACTAGCCTAAACCATATCCTTTAATGCAACTCTGCAGATGAAAGAATGAAATTTACATATCCACAGAAATCAAGATACCAACTGAAACCAATGCATTTCATCAAAAAGTCACTTCTGGAAAGCCATGCTTCTAATTAGTCGCCTTTCTTGCTTGGAGGCATATTTGGACGAGCATATAAGTTTTGTCAGAATTTGCCTGTTAGTATAGGATCTTCTTAATATAATTCCAGAATTTGTTTAAGCTGCCTTAGTTCATAAGGCATAGTAGTTGAAGTTAGTAATAAACAAAGTGTCAGAAAATCCTAGATGAGTATACATTTAATGCCTCTTCAAGTGCAAGTAGCTTATGAATGCACTATTCTGCCTCTACATGATATGTGATTCTGCTTGGTCCTTGAGTCATAAATGTAAACAAATATGAAGAAAAATATTGCCCTGTAATATGCCAACATTTTCTGACCACATCACAATGCAAATTTCTTTACCTGAAACAGACATTCCAGAATTGGCTCTTTAATACATTGACTCATCAAGTTACTTGGCTATTTTAGTTATTCCTTGTTGCACTGTGGGGATTTTTCTTCATGAAAAAATCATTGGATTCACTACTTTGAATGTTTTCAAATGGCACTAACTGCTGAAGTTTTTTATTTTCTGAATTCTTGATCACAGCAATTGGCATCACCCATGATTGGGATATCCCATGTTGATTTTACACAAAAATATATGATTTGGAAATGCATTTAGAGGGTCAGGAGAAGAGAAAAGAAATTAACAATAACATGATTCCTGCTAATGCAATAATATGATAATAGTAATTAGCCTAATTCAACTATTGTTGCCCTCATATGGAACTGACCCTTACTCCTCAGTTGAGCTACTTACAATGGGAAATATTATATGTACGAGTGTCAAAATGCAAAGCTATTTCTTGTAATTTTTAATTCTTGGAGGAATGAAGGTCACAAATCCTTTAATGGAAAATGGGTCTTGACTCTTGACTAGTGGATAATGATGATGTTCATGTTCTTGAATGTTATGATAATTTATTTTAGGTTGGATTTTAGAAATCAATATAATATTCTAAACTTTAATCTTTAGGAGTTATATTTCATATCATCTAATTAGTTGAGATGCATTCTCAACAATTATTGCACTGCCAATGTCTGAAGTGTAAAAAAATACGAGTCATCTTGAGATGCTGGGTGGTAAATATTATCATGAACAAATTGAAATTAAACATTGGATCTCAACTAGTAGAGAAGTTTCTAAGACCATGAATGGCTCCTTGTTTGGGGCATCTATATATAAATGTAATATTCTAAAAGATGGAACATATTTGAATGTTTTTGCCCTTTCCTCTCTTGTTCAAACTCTTCACTGTTAAACAGGTTGCCCTCATTCGTCAGTTCAAGTGTTTCTTGGAAAGAGAAACTATATGCTAATTGAAGGTTGCAGATGATTCTGATAGATTTCCTGTGTCGATACTTCAAATTTTAGAGATCACTAAGGTCTAGTACCTGCTGTATGGCCTATTTAAATTTTCACTTTGATGGTAAAACAAAAGCCAAACTTACTGACTGATCTGGAGCTTTTTTTTATTCCATGCTTTTCCTGCTCATGTATTAGTTGTCATCTTGTCAAGCAAGATGTAGCCGGAAACCTTTGAGGATTCTTCACATCTCACGTGCTATACTTGTTTCTAGTGGTAAGAGACTTTGGATTATTACTTCATAAACTACTGCAGAGCTGTTATAGCATCAGCCATGCTTAATTATATCAGTACTGTTTTGTAGGCCCCTTTACTAGCTTGTTTCCCAGTTTATTGCAATAATCGAAATGATTTGTGATAGTATCTGCTCTTAATTTTATATATGAATGATTGGTCCGTGGCTTTATAGTTGTAGGATTTATCTATCTGCAATTGAATTATATATGCAGTAGTTAAAGCTGTGTGATCTGAAATTTCAACTAAATCTTAATGCAGTTAGCCTTCCTATTTCTTTAAACCGTGGAAGATATGATTCTGTTGAATTTTAAGTTCTTAACTGGTTTTTAATGTGAGATTTGAAAAAATTCCACGGAACTGGTAGGATACTTGACAGTTATCCTTCTACCTTGATATATGTTTGCAGGTGGGGTTCAGATAAATTTCCTAAAGAGAAACCTCTTGTATTTTATAGAGAAGGAAATCTTATTTCTCCCTCATTGAGTATAAGAGATGGACTTAATATAGTTCTACAAAGCATGGGATCATATATTGAAAGGACAGTTCCAAAGGACAGATTAAAGATCTGGAGGACACAGTCTCCAAGGCACTTCGATGGTGGTGAGTGGAATCAAAATGGAAGTTGCACATTTGACTCACTTCTCGAAGAAAATAAGGTATGGCCAGTAGTAAGTACAAAGTGTTTTCTTAATAAAATCTTGGAAGTTGACATTTCCTCTTCTTGTCATGTATTATGTCATGGTCTGTCTTTCAGAATCTACTGAAAAATGAATCCATGAAACTTAATTCTTTACTAAATCTCCACCTTCGAACACTGGAACTAAGTTAATTTCCTTTAACATTTTATAGACTATTGTTTTTGCCGTAAGTATTTGTGAACAGAAGTGATTTGGATGTGTGGATTCCCTGTTGGATATCAAGCATTCACTAATGCAAGCATTGATTATTTGCACTTCTTTGTTTGACAGTTAGAATATTGGTTTGAACCAAAAAATGGTGGAATAAACCGAGAAGCTAGGGAAGTGAATGCTATCATAAAACATGCATTGCAAGGAACAAGTATCAATTTGTTGGATTTAACCCATTTGAGTGAGTTTCGTGCTGATGCTCATCCTGCTATATGGCTCGGAAAAAAGGATGCAGTCGCAATATGGGGCCAAGATTGCATGCATTGGTGCCTTCCTGGTCTACCTGACACTTGGGTTGATGTCCTCTCAGCAGTAATTTTAGAGCATTTAAGTGCTAGATCTCATTCTCTTGGGTGTAGATAAGTGAAGCTACATGGCATCCACTCAAAAGTTTACCCCACATTCTCATTTAGAACCACAGATGTCTACTGTACCTGCAGAATGGATCCCATTTTTGTATGAGCTATGTAGATTTTAAACAAATGTTTTCATCTGGGTTTTATGCTATTTCTGTCTGTTCATGTTCGAATTGGTAGTTCCTGCCACTTAGAGTATTCGTGCACCACTTAACTAGGGCTAACTATTTGGCATCTAATAATGGTTATAGCTGATGGAAAGTCCTCTATCATTACCTGTCGACCTTTGAGGGGAAGAACAAATGATAACTTTTCATGAATTTTACTTCGTTGAAATACTTGATAAACATTGAGTAGTTTCTTTTGCCTTTGAGAAGGGAAATGTAATTTGGGCAGTCGTCTGTTTTGTCTTAGTTGAATAGATCATTTTTGGCCACAAAATGGGAGAGATCCCATATGCTTCATACATCATCTTACTCAATGATACATAGAAAGTACTCGTCAAATCCTATCAACTATTTCTGATACAATGTACTGCTTTAATTGATTCTTTAAGGAAGGAGCAACAAGTTTGCTTCTCATACAATGGGTTCCTCATGAAAACACATAAACTAAATGAGCAAATTAAATCTAATTGTCTGCAATTTTCAGAGAATCATATCATTTGGTTGCTTCACATGCATATCCTAATTTGTATTGGGGTTATGAAGTATCCAACATATAGCACACATGCTGTATTTTATATTTTTAAGGAGGAGCTTATGGAAAAATCTGTGATTTTGGCTTGCACCAATGTTTCGGATCGCACTTCATGATCATCAGTGATAATTGTGGGTTTAATCATTTCAAGTCAAACTGGTGACTGGCTGGTTGAGGGTGTATCCTACCCTAATGTAACAGATTAGAGACTGTATATAAAGAAAGAACTTGTATTAATTTATTTGATATCATTTAAGTTATTTACATATTGCTCTCATAATAAGATTCTAGAGTGCTCTATAATGTATTGTTCTATGATATAACCTTACCTAAGGCTATATTTTCGAATATTGTGGAATTTTTTTGTGTACGACAGCAATTATGTGTCTTGTGGTGATTCAGTTATAATGGGCATGATAACAAATTATATTGTGTATCTGCTTGTGCGAATACTTGTCTTCCATGGCCCATGATTAAAAAAGAATCAAATCTCATATAGTGAGGAGTTGGTGGCACGGTCGAACGCATAAATGTTGTATAAAAGATAGGAGGTAAAGGTTTTTTTTTTCTTTTTATGCAAAACACCAATTTGGTGTGTTATATCTCCTTGAGTAGGTTCTACAAGGGAATTTTTTTCAATTCGTTTCATATATTGTTCAACAAGTTGCATGTTCCTATTAGTTTTAAACATGTGGCATCCTCTATAAAGTACACACTTCACCACCAGGTTCACTCTGGTAACAGTACGGTTTCCTAGAATTGGGTCTCTTCTAATATGCATATTATGGGATTTGATAGTTTATGATTTCTCCAGATTGTTATTCTAGGCAACCATGCATACATAAAATATTTGGATTCAATGTAGTAATGATACTATAGAATGACATATATTTTGGGTTGGCCCTTAAAGGACTGAATCGACCTGCTCAAGTCGTCTTCAAGCTTTACACAATTTCCATATTATGTGGATGTTTTCCCCAACGGGTTACAATTTTTCTAATGACACCATACAAAATAAAGATGCCCTTCGACTAATGACAACTAAAACTCATTCGAGAGTTACATAGGTATTTTTAATGCATGAAGGGTACGGCAAATGGATGAAAAGATATGTTTTAAAATATATCATCACCATTAGAATTCTCGTTCGATAATGGTCTTGCTGATCAAATTTAGATCTTAAAAATGTTTAATATATAGGCACATTAAAGATTGAAAAAGATGTGTTAGAAAAAGGGAATACGACGCACTCGTCAAAATTAAGAACAAATTGTGGCCTTTTAGGATGTGAATGATCATTTATTTTCCGGTATAATTCTATGGATATTAGGAAAAGGTCAACCATGTTTAAATAGAGACATGCAATGATGTGAAATAATTTTTTAGTAGAATATTATTAGTATTTGTCGTCACTACTGTTGGATTTATTTTACACCAATCAAAAGTGATTATTGTTTTTCTTTTTAAAATAAACTTGATTTATTTAAAGTTGAGGTTTATATTTATAAATTAGAAATTATTTATCTAAAATTGGATGGAAAAATTTGGTGTTATAGGAGAAAATTTATAGGTTTTTAAATTTTTTTTTTATGTTTTAAAAAATAATTTTCTATTTTAAATATTTTTTTTTATTTTTTTATTGATAATCTTGTAAATATGTATATTTTATGATTATAATTTTTAATGCATAAAGGGTACGACAAATGGATTAAATTATTATGTGGATGTTTTCCCCAATGGGTTACAATTTTTCTAATGACACCATACAAAATAAAGATGCCAAAGTATAAATAAATAAATTATTTCATTACAAGCATTACATAACAAATATTTTTATAAAAAAGAATAGACCAAAGTATGTATATTTTATGATTATAATTTTGTATCATTTTTTAAAAATCATTCTATTCTTTATTAATATTTTTTGAAAACCATTTCCTTTTTAATCATTTTAATATATACAATATGATTTTATAACATTGAATCACAAATATAAATGTTTTTTTATTTAATCATTAAAAAATAAGTATACTTGTAGTCACACAAATCTGTCTGGTTTAATTAAATAAATATTCGCTATTTATTTGATTAAAAATCCACTAGCCATCAGTTAATTAAATTAATATTTAATTAATGTATTCTCCAAACATTCTCCTATTAATTAAATAAATTATTCAATTTATTTTAATTAATTCATTAAACCGAATTTCAATCAATTAAATAAATAAAATCTATTTATTTAATTAAAATCTTTTTTTTCTCTTTTAAATAAATTAAATAAAAACATTTATTTAAATCATTATCCCCCCCCACTTGCATTTTCCTACAAATGCAACTTGCACACATTTATTGAAATAAATGAATTTTTATTTTTAATAAAATTCTATTTTCCCTCACCCACCAAATCCATTTGCAAAATCTAATCCCCTTTTAGATTCTTCTAACCCCTTCCTAATTAGCCTAATCCACCCCCTAATTATTGTCACATTCCTAAGCAAAATGGAGTCACTTCTCAAAGACTTCAAAAATATTTGAAAATCATTTAATGCTTTGTGTGTTCAACAAATTAACCCCCAAAGTCTTCCAAGACTACTAATGGCTCTTACATGACCATTTATGGCTCTTACATGTGGTTATTTCAAACTTGTCTCCCCAAACATTTATTGTTTTGACCATATTCATCGTTTTCACATTTGCACAAGAGTTTATCCATTGGATAAAAACTTTATTCTTTGAATAAAAAGTTTATTCATTCAACTAACCTTGACTGTAACTCCCAAGGTCATATCAAGCATTTAATGTTTATTCCATCTCCTCTCAACCTATCTCACATTGACACTTGTCATCCTGGGATTGGGTTGAAAGCCCTCACATGGATTTGAAATCATTCAATCCTGACCCTTGTTGAGATTACTCAATCTCAACCATCCATTGCTTTATTTTCTCTATAAATAGAGCTTATTTTTTCATAATCCAGATCCTGAAAACTTGTATGCATTTAACCTATAAGCATTTTAGAGAACATTTAGCATAGCAAACTAATATATTTGTTATTTTAGTTAAAATCAATCATTTTAATAGCATCTAGTATTTTATTTTTTCATTTCCCATTTGAAGCAAAATACTCAAATCTCAATCCTCCATAAGCATCCATAGTGCAAAAAGTTGTTGAGAGCTACACTATTTTGGAACTTGGAGAGGAGAGGAACAAAGGAGAAGAAGCTAAGAGCATGTTAGGAGGTATTTGGAGATGCCTCATCATATTTGCTTCTTTAGTTAAATATGCTTTCATGTTTTTAGTATCTCTTTTGATATGCTTGTTTAGATTAGTTTTTGATTGAGTAACACTAACGATTTTCTTGTGTCTTGTGTTGTTTATCTCAGACTAACCTTGTCCATTTCGCAGGGCATCATTTGGTGAACCCGACGTGAATCCAAACACCAAAAAGATCAATTTTTTTTAACCAATAGCATGTTTGAATGTTGAAAATGTCACACAAGTCGCGCTTTAGTGCTATTAAACTCGTTCTAGTGCTATCGATACTTGTTCTAGCGCTATTGTTAGTACAATAGCGCTATTGTATCAATAGCGTTATTGTATCAATAGCGCTATTGTATCAATTTCAACGCTTTTGAAACTGTTTTGGCGCTTTTGACATTGTTTTGGCGCTATTAACCATGTTTCAGCGCTTTTGCCTCTCTGTCTTTCCCTTTCTTTTAGTGTGTTTGTGTTAAATAGCGCCTCTGTTCAAACGCAGACTAGCGCTATTGTAACAAAACGTTGTACAAATCACCTTGTAACCAAAAAGCCAAAAAAAATTAGGCTTGTAGAAGCCCACCAAATAAGCGGATTTTACTAACTATTTTTCTCTTTTGTGCAGAATTAAATTAGATTAAAAGGTAGATTTATTTTTTTACTAACTTGTTTTCAAAGTTGGTTTTAAAAATGAATTCACTTTTTATTTTGGTTTAAAATTAACTTCACATTTCAAATTTGGGCTTAAAAAAAAAAAAAAGAATCACACATTTGTTTGGGCTCTTAAAAAGAATTTCATTGGTCCAAGGTAAAAAGAACCACAAACTTATACAAAACAATTTTATTTCTTGCAAGTTAGGAAACAAACTTCGTTTTGGTGCTTAAAATCAACAAAACAAAATTTATTTTCTTGCATCAACTTAAAGAAATTTACAATCAACACTTTGTTTTGGGCAAATCTAAAAAGAACAAGCCATTTTTTCTTCAAGCTCAAAAACAATTTTACTTCAAGCAAGACGTGCTTTTTATTAAGTTGACTAGGATTTCATTTTCCTAGTTTACAAAATATTTTGCTTTTGAAGTTAAAAAGAACATCATGATTGTTGGAGCAACATCTCCAAATAATTAGATCACATTGCGATGATGGGTTAAAAAGAACAAGTGTTTTTTTGTGTTTGGCACACTTGTGCAAAAAGTCAATCGAGTGGTCCTACCTCTAACACACACTATCCTCTCCCTTGGCTTTCGTGGTCCTAGGTGCAAGAGAAAAGTGTTAGTAACACTCAAAATTTTATCTTTTTAAGAGAGGTCTGCCAAGAGACACATCACTCTTGGGAATGACCTCGCGCGGTAAATCCTTCGAGCCACTATAGAAATCAGGTGAGAGTGAAAGCTGTAGCCTTGGGTATAGCTGTTCCTACAGTGTAACTGGCCGAAAGGACAAATGGGCCCCACCACCAGTTACAAGGCTCTTAAGTGAGTCACTGCAGAATGAACTTATGTCCAAAAACATCGAATATGACTAAACACCTTTAAGTAGTAGCCAACCCGTTCTATTGATTGAAGATATTTGCGATATAATTTAGTGCAAGAGCATAGATGGTTTTGCTCCCAAAGATACTCACCATACATATTTCCTTGAGTAGAAACATAGCTTTTTGAAAAGTCACTTGTGACTTGATAAAAGTGGTGACTCCCCCATCATAGGGATCGTCTATTTGTTATGCTCGTGCAAGACTTAGTATATCACATCCTTACCTACCACGACGGGATTTATAAGGTATATAGTACCAAAGTCGAAGAAATATCAAGATGTGGGCTAAATTTATCACAACTGGCCATTTGACCTTAGGGATAAAAAGTGTTTGAAATGTCTTCGTGTTAGTCAAGACCAAGTACAAATTGAGCCGACTTCAGGCTTTGGAAATACACCTTAAAATACATCTAAAAGAAAGGGTCGTACAAAGTCCAAAGATTGAGTTGATCTAGACCCATACTCATTTGTGCCTTTTAAGGCAACATTCTTGTGTTTGTGTGCTTGCTTTGTTTTCTTCTCAAAGAAAAATCAGAAAATCACTTCCAAAAATAAAGTATTCATCCAACCAAACACATCAAAAACAAAGTGCAAACAACAAAAGTATCAAAACTTTATGACCATTCTTCACATCTTGCGAAAGAAGAAGCGTCATCAGAATATCAACTTGAAAAGAAGACCATTGAGCTCAAAGGCTTTGATCAAAAGGAGGAAATTCTTCTATCTAAATAGACAAATCTTTGTCTCCCATAGAGTTTTTCTACGTCACATGCGTCTCTACCTTCAAGACAAAACAAACGAATTCGATTCAGAGTCATTAAACCGCAGAGCTTTTATGCAACATAGAGCTTTGAGTTATCACAAAAACCAAGGAGGCAAGATTAATCCCAACTTCTTCCCAAACATTTGCATCACATACAACATAGATCGAGAAATACCACCAACGCCCGAAAGGGAAGAGGTAGAGTTTGTTCCATTTGTGACACAAAGCTTTTATTGAAGTTAAAACATTTCATCCATTATCTCACTCATACATCATCACTTCATCATCAATCCGTCCCAACTCTCAAAACATTAAGAGGTTCTTGTCCCAAGTTCTCTTTTAGATATTGCTTGAAATCAAAAACATCACATCACTTTTTAGATTGTTTCTACATCTAGGATAAGCTCATCGTAAGAGACACATCTACGTAGGTTAAAACTAGTTCATGAGTGAATCCTCTCATTACTAGGTAGTTAAATTTGTAACACGTCTCAAATTTCTCTACACCTTATCACATCAAAACTTATCAAAACAAGCAAGCAATTCAAAGAAGGAAATTCAGTTACATCCACCTTAAAAGTGCTAGAGATCTACATGCAACACAATTCACCAACCATCAATCTCTCATTTCATCAAAAACTCATCATCATTTTACCCAACTTCAACAAAAACTTATAAACAAAATGGCTCAAACCCGATCATAGTCAAGGCAACGAGAAATAGAAATGGAAGAAGAAGAAGAGGAAAATCTCAATGAATTTCAAGAAACACTTGGAGGAAATGCAAACGACGAAAACCCAAGTACTCCTACTCCCACAACAATAGAAAGGGCTCAACATAACCCTCCCTTTAATAGACTGTTTGACGAAATACTCAGGAGCAATGCGGATGCTCACTTCTTAAAACTCGCTCAAGAAGGAGCAAAACTCCCCTCTGACTTTGATCTTGCCCAATTAAGACAAGCATCAGAAAGACAAAGTCGCCATGAAGAGGAAAGAGGTAGAGATCCCATCAGATATAACATTCTTCGAGGTAACCCACCACCTCCTCCTCCAACTGAAATGGAGATGTTGCGGCAACAAGTCGAGAATCTTGCCCAACAACTTCATAGTGGTGTCAAGACCAACCAATTCTCACTCAATGACATCTGTCCTTATCCTTTCGATAGGAATCTTTATATGCCACCCTTTCCACGAGGATTCGAAACACCCAAATTCAAAAAATATAGAGGAAAGGGAGATCCCTGCAATCATGTCAGAGAATTTCATTCCGCTTGTCTTGAAGTGGCATATGAAGACACCTACCTAATGCACCTTTTTCCCCAAAGCTTGGGAGGAACAACCACATCATGGTTTTCCCGACTATCAGGTGGCATTAGAACATTGGAGGAACTTATCCAGAAATTCCTAGCTCATTACTCTCATAACATTGAACGCGACATCACCATGGCTAATCTATGCAACACCAAACAAAAAACCAGGTGAACTATCCTCAGTATTCTTGTAACGATGGCGCCAAATGTCTAGCAGACGTTCTCTTCAGTTACCTGAACGAGAGCTAGTGGAAATATTCATTTCCAACTTAAATGAAGAAATGGAATTTCACCTGGATGTCAAAGACACAGACTCTTTTAATGATATGATCACCAAGGGTTTGAAATGTGAGCGGGCCCTCATCAAGAAAGGACTCATCAAAATCTATAATGAACCAAAGGATGGTCCTCGCCCACGCTTCAATAGTGATAAACCAAGCTTCTGGAACAAAAACAAGAATATTGTCAACGATGGGGTTGTGGATACCAAGACTATACAAACAGCACAACCTGTGGTTCGGTTTGTAGGACAAAATCCTCCACTTCAGAACAACACAAATATTCCTTCCAATCAAGGTCGCATCACATCTCATGATGAACCAAGACCTCGTCAGCAAAAACAAAAATGCACATACACTCCCTTAGGGGAACCCATTGAAACAGTATTGCGACAACTCATTTCTCAAAATTTGGTCACTCTCTCTAAAACATCAAACTATGAACCTCAGGTCAAACCTGCATGGTGGAGAGATACTGAACACTGTGATTTCCACCAAGGGAGAGGACACAAGACAAGTAATTGTCACCGATTGAAAGATCTTATTCAGGATCTTATTGACAGAGGAGAAATTGAAATTGAAGGACATGACCCAAAAACAACAAATAATGATCATCTGATGTTCAAAAATCCACTTCCATCACAAGATCAAAGGGGTCCTTCCACTTCCAGGCGAGGCACTAATACCACTGATTATACACAGGCTGCGTATAATTACACTGTAAATCATCTGTATGATGCCAATGAACAAGTTGCAACTATAACCTTCAAAAATCCCAACTCAAATTGCAATGTTGTTACACGACGTGGTAAGGTCACCATAAAGGCAGCTCCACAAGGCACCACATCCATCCCAAAGCAGTACAATCTTGTGGAACAATTAGATAAAACGCCTGCGCTTATATCCATTTTAGAGCTATTGCGCCTATCGCCATCTCATAAAACAATCTTGGATCAAGCACTCCAAGAGGCGTCAGTCCCTGCAAACCTGAATACAAACCAATTTCAAGCCATGGTTAGAAGTCTAAAGTCATCACATTGTCTCACTTTTTCCGAAAGTGACAACTCTTCCTTCCAGCAACCTCATAACGCCTCACTCCACATCGAAAGATTTACTAACCAGCATAGGATCAAGCGAGTATTGATCGATAATGGAGTAGGCCTGAATATTTGTACACTACAGTTGGTCACAGCATTGGGATATGCCATTGAATCCATGGATCTTCATAAGAAGATCACAATCAAAGCCTATGATGATGCAGAGTGGTCATCCAAAGGGGCTGTGGTACTACCAATCTGAGTGGCCCTGGTGGTAAAACACATCATCTGTCAAGTTCTGGACCTTCCTCTACCATACAATCTATTGTTAGGGAGACCTTGGATACATTCCATGCAAGCCGTTCCATCTACCTACCATCAATGTATCAAGTTCCCACATAACGGTGTAGAGATCACAATCTTGGGCGATACAAATCCCTTTGCGTATTGCCATAATATCAACCATCAACCAGAGATTACCGTTCCTAATAATAGAGAAGCTATTTCCTCCACATCATATATAAGTCTCGCCTCTCTTGCCAGTTCAAACACCACTATACCCAAGCAAGAAAAGCTTAAAATGAAAATAGTAGAGGAAGGTCTTGGGGAATACAACTTGAGTCAACTCTTTTGTGTGGGACAGATGCCCACTTCTCCTAGAACACATGGTAAACCACAGCAGGTACTCTAGCAACCACTAAACACGCCAGCATGTGCTTTGACGCCTTTCATCCTTGGAAAGAGTAAAGAAGACGAAACCCAAGATAAGGACTTAGCAGAATGGATCTATAAAGATCCCATCAACATTGATATACCGAAAGTTAAACTTCCTACAGATCAGTATGGCAAAGGTCTCCTCATTATGCAAAGAATGGGGTATGATGGTTAGAGTGCTTTGGGATATTGCAAACAAGGACAACATGAACCCCTGCTGCCAGAATTAAAGCCCAAAGGTAATACAGGCCTAGGCTTTAAAAAAGAGATATTTCCTAAGCTCAGATTCAAAGGAAAACTCAGCAAACCATTATGTCAACCTATTGCAAAAAGGACACCTTTCATTATCAAAGCAGCCTCAAGCACCATCCCAACTGCCCCATCGAGGCCCAAAACCCCAACACAACCATCACCAATACCAATCATCCCACCAAGCGAATCACTAAACCCATCAATAGTACCATTAGCAGCAGCAACTGTATCAAAACCCGCAGCAGCATCTATGGCACTAGCAGTTCCAACCGAAGCCACTGAGTCAACACTGTTGATACTCCTTGTACCATATTCTTTTATCCCCATCGACCTTCCCGCAGCACCAATCACTACAAAGGTACATCAACCAATCACACCTGTAGTATTTAACTCAAAAGACATCCCAGTATGGTATAGTAATCAGATGCTGGAAAGTGACTCAGAGACTGACTCACATGAGTGGGAATTTGATTTTGTACAGCTTAACACTTTAGATGAGGAAGACACATCACCGCATCCACCACGCAAAGACATCCCTGTTTACAGAGAAGCACAGATAAAGACCACTTGGGTTCCTGAACTAGAAACATCTTCCACAGACCCTACGTCTCATCCTACGCTTGATTCTAGCAGGGAGAGTACCATCAACGACCTTCACCATAACGTCTTAACCTTCACTGATACATCTAGAGCACTTAACCTAATCAATGAAGTAATGCCCATTATCCACCCTGAACTCATCGAATGGAACCAACCAAATTCCCCATGCCTTGACTTCTTCCAAAATGATGAGGCCATCATTGACTTTTTGGAATTAAGGGATAACCTACCAAGCGGGGATCACAAAGCTGGATTCGCCATTGAACTTAATAGCGCAGCATACTTCGGGGCAGATGCCAAACCTTTCAGTTGCAAAAATATAACAATAAAACATGGATCCTCCAGTGAAAACCATACTGTGGCACTGTTTGATCCAACAAAAGTAAAAAGAAAGAGCGTATCCAATGGTGAAAACCTCTCTGAGGCGCCTGAAGATGAAGGGTTTGACATCCTCCTTGCTAATGCACAACAGGAACGATCAACAATTCTCATTGAGGAAACCAAAGAATACAATGTGGGTACTCCTGAAAATCCTCATCTCATACATCTGGCATCTCTTCTCACTCCAGAGGAACAACCTAAATTTATAGAGTTCTTCCAGAAGCGTCAAATCAACTTCGCATGGTCATATGCAGACATGCCTGGGCTTGATCCTGATTTAGTCATGCATCACCTCACCATCACAGAAGGAGCCAAACCTGTCAAGCAGAATCTTCGTAAGATGCATCCTCAAATTGCAGTACTAGTCAAAACAGAACTCAAGAAACTCCTAGATGTTGGTTTCATTAGACCAATTGATTATGCAGAATGGATCTCCAATATTGTGCCTGTCGGCAAACCAAAAGGGCGCATCCGCATTTGTACTGACTTCAGAGATCTGAATAAGGCCTGTCCTAAGGATGACTTCCCCCTACCAAATGTCGACATCATAGTGGATTTGACAACCGGACATGCCATGCTTTCACTCATGGATGGCTTTTCAGGATACAATCAGATAAAGATCGCACCAGAAGATCAACATAAGACAACCTTCACCTGTCCATGGGGCACATATTGCTGGAATGTAATGCCTTTCAGTCTCAAGAATGTAGGAGCAACCTATCAAAGAGCAATGACCACCATCTTCCATGACATGATGCATACTATGATGGAAGATTATGTGGATGACTTACTAGCAAAATCACTCACCAGAGAAGGGCATCTCCACATCTTAGATAAAATCTTTGATAGACTGGAACAATACCATGTTCGACTCAACCCAAAGAAATGTGTCTTTGGAGTGACCTCCGGGAAGCTTCTAGGATACATTGTCTCAAGCAAAGGTATTGAGGTCGACCCAACAAAGGTGAAAGCAATCATGGACATGCCACCACCAAAGAATATCAGTTAGCTAAGGACATTACAAGGGCGAATTCAATCCATTCGAAGATTCATTGCACAACTCACTGATAAGTGTCACCCATTTACACACCTGCTACACAAGAACATCCGCTTTCAGTGGGATGCTAGATGCCAGCAAGCATTTCAGACGCTTAAAGACTATCTCATGAATCCACCATTGTTGATGCGACCAGATCCAAGTAGACCATTGTTACTCTATATCTCAGCAACAAGTACAGCATTGGGTGTACTACTGGCACAACATAATATAGAAGGAAAAGAGTGTGCTATTTACTACATCTCTCGCACACTGGTGGGCTATGAACTCAATTACACGCCTATTGAGCGAGCTTGCCTAGCAGTAATCTTATCAGCCACTAAACTGAGGCACTATCTATTAACACACAAAGTACAACTCATTGCAAAGATTGATCCACTCAAGTATTTACTCAACAAAGCAGCATTGACAGGTCGCTTAGCCAAATGGGTGATGATTCTAAGTGAATTTGACATCGAGTATGTAGATCGTAAAGCTATCAAAGGTCAAGTTATTGCGGATCAGTTGGTCGATGCGCCTCTCATTGGCGATCATCCTCTCATTTCCAATTTTCCAGATGAAGAGATATTCATGATTACAACAACACAACCATGGAAACTATACTTTGATGGTTCGTACACTAGGCACAGCTCGGGGGTAGGCATTCTGTTTATCACACCTCAAGGTGATAGCATCCCGAAGTCTTACAGGCTCACATTTCCATGCACTAACAACATAGCAGAATATGAGGCCTTGATCACAGGACTCAGGCTAGCCGTACAATGGAAATTACAAGAACTACAAGTATATGGTGACTCACAACTAGTCATTCAACAAGCAACAGATGAATATCAGACCAAGGATGATAAACTCATGCCATATAAGCAAATGGTGGACAAACTAAAGTCATCATTTACTACTATCACTTTTGAGCAGATACCAAGAGATCAGAATCGAGCTGCTGACACTATGGCTACCATCGCATCTCTCCTAGATCTTCCACAGAATTGAACACGCTACGATTTCTTGGTAGAATAGCTTTGGATCCCCGCTTATGATATCCCCGAATCTGAAATGATATGTCTCCTTGTCTGTTCTGAATCCCCATGGTACGGTGAATTCTACACCTATCTCCGCGATCACACCCTTCCTCCCAACCAATCGAATAACCAACGTAAAACCTTCATTCGCCAAACTGCTCGATATACCATTATTGCCGAAACCCTATATCGACGCAGTCTTGATGGTACTCTCCTTCGATGTCTGGAACAAGGTGAGATAACAAAGGCTTTGGGAGAAGTCCATGAAGGAATTTGTGGAACCCATGCAAGTGGTCCATCACTAGCCAAGAAACTCCTGTGCAATGGATACTATTGGCCATCTATGGAAAAAGACTCCTACTACTTTGTCAGAAAATACAAGAAATGTCAAGTTCATGGCGACCTAATACATGCACCAGCCTAGGAACTGCAACCAATCACAACACCATGGCCTTTCTGTCAATGGGGTCTTGACCTTGTGGGTAAGATTCATCCATCTTCATCCAATGGCCATAAATTCATTATTACCGCCACCGAATATTTCACAAAGTGGATCGAAGCTGTTCCACTTACCCAAGTCACCGACAAGCAGATCGCCTCATTCATCCTCAACTACATCATCTGCCAGTATGGTGTCCCCATGTCTATCATCACATATAACGGTCTTCCTTTCAAAAATCAAGATGTCCGTGAGCTTTGTGAGAAATTTCATATCCAACACCACTTTTCCACTCCCTATTACCCACAAGGCAATGGTCAGGCCGAAGCATCCAACAAAAACATATTAAGGATCCTAAAGAAGACAGTCAATGAGGCCGGTCGTGATTGGCATGTTCAATTGAATCCAGCACTATGGGCATATCGAACTAGCATTCGAACCCCTACAGGCGCAACTCCCTACTCATTGGTCTATGGTGCAGAAGCTATCTTACCTATTGAAGTTGAGATACCATCACTATGGGTTTCCTTGCATAATCTAATAGATGATGAAGCGTACAGAGTATCCCGTCTTCAGGACTTGGAGTTACTTGATGAGAAGCGACAAGCTGCATACAACCATCTCAAAGCCTATCAGCAGTGCATGAGAAGAAGCTACAATCACTGAGTTAGATCTCGTTTGTTTGAGGTAGGTGATCTTGTTTTACGAAAGAATCCTCGCAACCAACCAAACAGAGAACATCAGGGCAAGTTTGAATCAAACTGGCTGGGCCCATATGTTGTCACTGTTGTCTTCGAGTTCGGGGCATATCAGTTGGCTACATCAGAAGGAGAACCGCTCGCAGATCCAATCAACAACATGCACCTCAAACGGTTTTATACCTAAGCTGTACAAATCCAATCAAATCAAATCCAATCCAAATCTAATCAAATCTAATCCATCATCATTCCAAGCCAAGTCCTAATCCTCATCTTCATTTAACATCATCTTCATAATCGTTCCCCTCCAAAACATATTCATCCAATTCCAATCTAATCCTTCACTCTCAACATGACTACCCAAAATTTCAAAGCTTGGTATGAGAAGATGCTCATGGAAGTTCACGAATCTTCCTACCAAGTTAATCCCATAATCTCCCACTTGCCTATCATACCTTCATCCATCCCATCCCAACACATTTTACCCAATCCCAATCTATACCATATCGCTTATCCTTCCTCTACCTTCGACAAGGGAAATCCATCTTATTCCACATCCATATCTCCATATTATCCCTCATCCACCTACTCCTCTAATCCAATAAGTATACCTTCATCTCCCTTCCCATCCATATCTCAACCCCCATCCTTTCACAACACATTCATCACCTCTACTCCCCATCCAAATCCTTTACTTCATAGTCCTCCAATCATTAATCCTAATTCCTCAATCCATTATCCTAATCCTCCATCCAATCCTAATCCTCCATCCAATCCCAATTCTCCATCTAATCCCAATCCTCCAAAATCCATATTGTCCACGTCCTCCAAATCCATCATCCATAATCTTATCCAAGACATGCTAGCAAAGGAGACAAAATCCTCACCTCAAAGCAAAGTGGCCTAGTCTCCTCAAGTCCTCCATCCACCCCAATCACCTCCACCTCAAAACAAATCCCAATCCCCCACACTTCATGATACTCCCATTTCCCCATCTACTCACATCAAAGCTTCCATATCTTCCCCCATGACACAATCCCCACGACTCCTAGCATGCCAAAAGCTTGTTCCAAAGCATGCTAGCATAGAAATCTCTCTATCTCAAGATACATCTCCCTCCACTCCATCTAATGATACCATCCCCTCCACTTCCTCTCATGATCATATGATTCCTCTATCATCGCATGATCCTCTTCCATCTCATGATCCAATCACCCCTCCCACTCCACCTCATGATAACCTCCCTAGTCAAGATCAAAGTATCCCTTCATCTCCATGTCATGATCCCAATCCATCTAAAGATCCTAATCTTCCTTCCACATCTCATCCCCCTCAAAATGGACTCGCATCTTGTTTCTGAAACAATAAGGGTCCTCAAGATAATGCTCAAGATGTTGGTACATCCTTTATTCCTCCTAAATCCAAATTTCCCTCATACAAATCAAAATCCCGTTATCCCTCATCTTCCGCATCCATTTTGGGACCCTATGTTCCAAAGTTAAACCCTTCATTCCTTCCATCCATTTTGGGCCCCTATGTTCCGATGCTCAATCCTCAATCCCTTCCATCCATATTGGGTCCTTACATCCCTCCATCCACCACTCCATCACCTCAAATAATCTCTAAGAAAGATCAACAAAGGCACACATCCTTGGATGCCTCCCAACACTCTCTTTCCACCATCCCATCCATAAAATCCATCAATCCTTCATCCTCATGCACCCATCCCATTGCTATTGGAAGCAATTTGGATGCCCAATCTAAAAAGAATAAAGCTCAAAATCCATAAAAATCAAAGGATCAACATGTCCCCTCAAAACGACATGCTCAAAAGAAAAATATGATTCAAAAGAAAGAAAAATCAAAAAGGCCACAAACGCCCCAAAATAAAAAATCAAAAACTATGTGGATTCCCAAAGAAGCAATGCATCCCAAAGCAAAATCAAAATTGGCATCCAAACTTGTTAATCCAAAAGCTCCATCCATTCATAAATCTTCCAATCCTCCATCTAACACTCCTTCATCTTCAAAATCCATTTTGGGTCCTTATGTCCCAGAATCCACTATCCCAACTCCATTTACCCCTTCTTCTATTTTGGGTCCTCATTTCCCAAAATCCACATTTTATCCCCCATCCAATTCAAAACACTCTCCCCCACTACTCCACCACCCTTCAGGGTGTGTGCCAATGTTGATCTTCCACAAATTCTTCAAAACCCCATCCATTATCCACCATCCACTTTTCACAATCCCATTTTGTTAGTCCAATCCTTTCCAGATCCTTATCTTCCATCCTCTATCCATTTCATCTCCCCAATTATTGTTACCAACGTCTATGAGCATACCTCAAGTTCAAAAAAAGAAATTCCAAGGGATACCATCTATGGAACTATATGCTTGATTCCTCCCTTCCTCCTTCATGCATCCACTATCTTCCATATCCACTCATCCTTATCCTTCTCCATCTAAACTATTCCAAAAAAAATTTAAATTTTTTTTTAAAAATCAAGAAAAATACAAAAAATATAAAAAATCAAAAAAAGTAAAGAAAATTCATTTCATCCAATGGTGAAAACCACTTCTTGTGGCACCTTGGTTAAGTATCATGATGAAAACTTGGCAAACAAGCGTCATGTGTAATCCCCTCATCCCCTTGCACTCTACACTTGGGGGCAAGCTTCATCCGCACAATCCTCCCATCCATCTACATCATATCTAAGCCCATTCTCCTTTCCTATCTTTGATCCTGACTATCCTATCCATATCCTCCATCTCATATCCCTCATCCTATCAAAATAAATCCTCCAGTCATATCTTTCATCTTGACCATATAGAGCCAAAATAATGTATATGCATGCATGCTTTGGAGCATTCAAGCCTTAATCCTCTACCATCCATATCCATTACACATTATCCTTCCACCTCATACATATTTATTCACCATCCTTACATCCTTAATTCCACTACCTCTAGTGTGGGGCATTGCACTTCTTTGCAGAATAGTCCTTGGGTCTCCATCACCCTACCCTCCATCCTTCAATTCTTCCATTTCCTATCCATCCACTTGATCCATCTATCCAAACAATAACTCCCTCCTTCCATTAATCCATCCTCTTACCCACCCATTGGTTCTCCCTTGTCATTGGTTCCATTCAATCAAATCCTATCCACCAAGCCACCCCATCCTACCCAATTTCTAATACAATCCTATCTTATCCAATCATATTCTCCATCTATTCTAACTCAATCATTAATCCCATCCTCAATCCAATCACATTCAATCATCCATCCCCCTTTTCATCCTATCTAATCATTTATCCTTCTTCTAATCCTATCCAATCCATCAAACTGAGCTTTCCCCATCTACCCGAGCTCGCACTGACTTGTGCCTAATCCAAGCACCCATCCATACTTGGCTAATCAAATCCAAGTGAAAATCCTCTCATCTGCAAAACCTCGCACATGCAACTTGTCTTTTGTCATCCATCAATCAAAATCCATCACCTGCCCATTGGGATGTCTCCTTCCCTAGTCTGGCAATTTATCCAAATCCATGTCCTACTCTTGGCAAGAGATGTCAGTTGGTCATGTGCATACTGTTTGCACGCTTGATCTTTTCGCTTTGATTTTGATCTTGTGCCCCAGGAGTATACTTGTTCAGGACTGCCTTGATCATCCTATATCTTAGTATGTCTTGGCTAGTGTATAATGGGGCATAGTTTTCATGGCATGGTGTGTTTGAAGGTTTTCCTTGTACGAATCGACAACCCTACATTAGTGTTTATCAACACTTGCATGATTGTGTGCAAGGCATTCCTATTTGACTAAGCGTCAGTCCACGCCTCGGATCTTCATATCATCTTGGTTCTTATAATCAGTGGTGTAGAGTATCCATGGCAATATCAAATCTAGGTTTGCTCTCTATACTTGCTCAACAAGAAATCCAATCTATTTATCCTTTCTTTGTCTCATTTCATTCACAACACTCCAACTCATCCTACTTCCCTCTTTCATTATCTTCATCATTTATTCTTCTAATTCCTTTTCGAGAGCACACCTGTGTTCTTCGAACCCGCATGTCCTCTCGAGGGGGCATACCATTGCTTCCTCGTCATCCTTGATCCTCATCATTCTTCCTCATCTCATGACTAGGGCATCGTGCTACTAGTCCTTATCCTTTTCTTCATATCATAACTGGGGCATCATGCTACTAGTCCTTATCCTTTTCTTCCACTATGTTTTATTCTTCTTTGATCTAACATCATTTCACGACGCTATATCAAAGAGGGGCAGAATGTAGACACCTAAAATTAATTAAATTGATATTTAATTAATTTAAGCCTATCAACATAATTAATTAATTTAATTATCCTTATTCCTCTCAGAATCAATTAAATTTAATTTAATTAATTTTGTCACTATTGTCCAATAATTAATTTATCAAATAAATTAATTATTCCCCTATTCTTCTAAAGCCCCCTCCAATAATTATTCCTCTAAACCCACCCAGTTAATTAATTCTAATTAATTAACCTAGTCATGTGATTCCTACAAATCACTTTTCCTAATCTCATTAGCCTAATTAATCCTTCTAGAATCTCTCATAATCATGCTTATCATTATCCCTCAATTTTTAATTCCCACTCATGTCACATCAACATTGAATCTCTCAGAGAAATTCAAATTTCTTTGAATCCCTCAATGCATCCTTATTTTGGAATTTTTAATTCCTCATATTTGAAATTCAAATTTCTCCCCCCTTTTTCCAAGGAATTTAATATTCCTGTTTATTTTCCCATGGCACCCTTGATCCATGCCTTCTATCTAAAATCAATCTCAACCCTTCACAATCAAATCAATCTTGGCCCTCCATTGGCCTTCTCCAATCTATAAATTGGAGCCTATTCTCCTCACAAATCATCCACTTCTCATGCATTGTCATGTTGCTCTTTTCTCCTCTTCTTTCTCCAATCTTTCAATCCAAATCCATCCATCTTTAATCCATCACCCAAATCCAAATCCTATCAAATCCACTTACCTTGTTGAGCATTTGGCGATCATTCCACATCCATCAAGAAGGAGCCCATCCAATCAAGTTGAAGAGAGGTGCTATTCAACTTCACCGAAGGCTCAATCTGAGGGAGAAGGTAAAGATTTGCAAGGTATAAGCTTTGTCTTCATGTTTTTATGTTATTTTATGCATGTTTCATGTTTTAATATATTTTAGTGTTTTGTTTGTGCACTAACCACCTCTTTCCACCTTGCTATGTTTTCCCCTCTTCAACCATTAAATGCATTATTGACATATTCTCTTCCATTGTCAGTATGAAGAATCTTAATTTTAGAACCAGATTGCCTTTCTACAAACATATGAAATTCAATAAATACATCAAGCACTTGATCCTTACTATGAAAGAAATATATCAATGTTCTCCTTGAAAAATCATCAACAAAGGTAAGAGCATACCTTGAACCTTGGATGGAGAGATTCTCCATGGGACCCTAGAGATCACTATGAACTAGATGCAATTTAGTGTAGCGTCCTAAAATTGCGACACTTGCAATTTCGATCGCATTTGGGTCTTCACGATGACGACGCAACACTGAACTTGAATGGAGACCCCGAAACTTGTTCACGACATCAAAAACTGCATTTTTCCAGCACCCTGGCCTGATCCTCCTTGCACCCTGCTGTCCCTAGAGGTGGGACCATGGCGCCCAACGCCCTGGTCCTTTAGGACTAGGGCGCCCAGCGCCCTGGTCCCTGGCCCTATTTTTGGGCCCGGTCTCTTTTGGGTCTCGGGTCTTTATGTTTGCAATTTGGAAAATATTGTTTCCTGGTCGGCCTAAGGTCGGAAAAATCAGTCTATCAACCCTAATTGGCAAGTATATAAACTACATTTCCTCTCTCATTTGAGAAGAGGGAAAAAGGAAGGACATATGTGTACAAGACGCGGAAGCGATATTCAAACATTCAAGCATTCAAGCATTCAAGCATTTCTTCAAGCAATTGATCATTCTAAGTCTCCGTTCAAGGCTAAGTGTTGCATTCAAGACAAGGATTCAACCATTGAAGAGGAGATCACATAATACAACATACAACATACAACAAACAACAACATCTACACCTTCACATGTAAGAATACAAACATTCTTACAACAAGGTACTAGTACTTGTTTTGCATTACAGTCATTTACATTTACAACATTTCTCATTTCTTGGTTAATTCCAAAACCGGGGTTTGACCTAAGGGTAAAACCCTAATCCCTAACCCCCCAATCGTCTTCGCTTTTCTGTGTGTAGGTTGCAGGTACGCTGCTGAAATTGAAGATCTGGAATCCTTGTGCAGAGATGAACAGATCCCCCTTCGTTTCGCAGATTTTTTCGGAGGACCGTGTGCACGCCGGGCGCTATCGTCCCGTCAACTTTTGTTCAAATTTGCAGGACAACGCCGTCTCGACATTTTACTGCTAATTCCAGGTCCATAGCTTCATCCTATATCCCTATCTCAGTTTATAAGTTAATCTTTCTCACTTTTCATGCATTCCTAGCTTAATCCTTCTATCTACATTCTTTACAAAAGAGGGTAGCCTTGCTGTCTTAACCCTTGAAACTCATCTAGAATCCAATCTTGCATTGTGTGGGATTGGATCTTGTGGGTTTCAACCCCTCTTTTGAATGTAAAGTCTCTCCTAAGTGAAAACCGACAATCCTAAGTGACCCCCCTTTCCCCTTGGGAGTGGTGGAGGGAACACTTAGGGTTCGCTCGCGATTTTCCGCTTTACATTTAGTATATGCCCTCCAAGATTGACCATGAGGAAAGGGTTCCCTATGCATCTTACCACTCATGCAACCATTGCAAACAATTTGAGAAGGAACAATAGTAGGCAATCCATCAACCATATTTTATTTTTGCATCAATGAAATATAATTAGAATTGAGATAGCCAAGTCTTTCATGCCATATAGTAAAATACACAGTAGTAAACAAGGAATACTTTGTAGGAGCAAATTCATAGAACTTGAATAAGTTATCACTATCCATTTTAGCAGTAGCAATAACATGATTAGTTTTTGGATCAATGATATAACACATGCCCCTATAAAAGTTAATTTTATAATCTTGACAAAGTTTAGGAATTGAAAAGCAAATTTGATTTTAATTCGGGAACATAAAGAACATCATGTAATTTTCCATTAGGGACATTCACATCACCAATAGCTTCAACTTTGCAACTATGATTATTAGTTAATTGAACAAGAATATTAGAAGTATCAGGATGCAAAGATTCAAAAGATTCTTTATGAGAAGTAACATGTTGAGATGCACCAGAATCAATAATCCACTCAAGTTGTTGAGAAACATTATAAGTACATCTAAATGCATGACGAGATGAATTACCATTATTATTATCTTTCTTATAATCAGGTTTATGTTGTTGATTATTTTGATTATTTTGGTTCATGAGCTTTTTACCTTTTTGCTTCTTAAAACAATTATTAGTAATATGTCCATCTTTCCCACAATATGTGCAATGGGGTCTTGTTTGAGAATTATTCCTTTGATTATTGTACGCATTATTATGATTATTATTATGAGAATTGTTATGATAGGATTTAGACTGAGATTGATAATTAGAAGATTTGTGATTATTATTATGATTATGATTATTATTATTGGATTTAAAATTATTATTATGATTTTGGTTTTTAGAAATAAAAGCATGTTCACTACTTTTAAGAGTACCAAATTGAATTAATTTAGCTTCCTCTTGATGTAATAAATTATGAAAAATATCATAAGTTAATTGAGTAGCTAAACTAGGAATAGCAAGTTGAGCATGAATATTCGTAATAAATTGCTGAAATTGACGAGGAAGACATTTTTTAAGAATAAGATGAATTAAACGTAAATCAACTAGAGTAACTCCTAAACCAGTTAATTGACTATTAACAGAATCAAACTTTAATAAGAATTCATCCATGGTTTTAAACTCTGTATACCTGAGATCTTGAAGCTGAATTTTTCGGGATTCATTTGAGCTATCATAAGTTGTTTTTAAAATTTCTCAAGCTTCATACACTTTTGTACAATTTCCAATTAGAACATACAAATTAGGAACCATTGAAATACCAATCAAACCAAGTGCTTCCTCATTTTGAGCCTTCCATCTATCTTGGTCGGCTTGAGGAGCGATTGAAGTGGACTCAAAACTTTTATCGGTAGCAACATCCAAAAGGTGTTTGAAACGAAAAATAAACGAAATATGTGTTTTCCATGAATGATAATAACTGCTATTTAATTTAATTTCCAGAATTAAAGTAGACATATTTACAAAATAAACTTGAACAAATAATGATTAGGCCTTTCAAAAAAAATCACCACCTTTAATTAATAAACAAAAAAAATTAACCTCCTTATTTAAATTTTCAACAATAATTTATAAAAAAATAACAAAATTTTAAATTAAAAAAACTTTTAAATCTTTAATAATAAATATATATTAATTTTTTTTTAAAACCTTTAATAATCATAAATTACAACTATTTATATTAAAATAAAACTATCAAAAACTTTATATAATAAAAACTTTCAAAAGGATTTCATAAACTTTATAAACTTTTAAACTTTTAAACTTTTTCTAATGACTTTATAAATTTGAAACTTTTCGATAATCTTTTAAAAGCTTATAAATTATAACTTATATGTGAATAATAAAGAAAAGGATTTAAACTTAATGTTTATGAATTAAGTTAAACCGTAAGAGAACTAAAAATAGAAATGTAAGAATGGACTGATAAATAAATTATGAAATGAAACTATAAGTTACCAAATACAGTGCATAAATAAAAGGTTACAGAGATGTTATAAAATGATAGCTAAAAGGGAGCAGAAATGGAACACGACAAAGGCAATATGAGCAGGGTGCAGAAGCGGCAGGAACCAGAGGAAGAGGGAGCACGATTGGTAGGAGAACTGTCGAATATTGAAAGCCTTTGAAAGCACTTTTATTTCTTAAACAAAGAATCATACATCAGATAAAGATACAAAAACTGAAAATGTAGGAACACGAAACAACATATAAAGAAAATAAATTTACAGGTTAAGGGAGATAGCTCTGGCTAACATCTAAAATAATATATATCTTCCTTAACAAAAAGAATAAACAACAACAGATACTAAAGAAATTTCTATTTATCCAAAAAATTGCAACTGAAATGTTAAAACCTCCAAGCAAATCAGAGAAGCAACTGAATAATGCAAAACAAAATGGCGGCAAACCTTCCAAAACTAATAAATATAAATTATAGAGTGCAGGAAAAGAGATTAGAAATGGAGTTTTGGCAGCAAGCCTTCCAAAACAACAACTTTAAACCAGAAAGAAGAAACTTTGGCGGCAAGCCTTCCAAAGTCACAACTTTAAACTAGAAAGAAGAAACTTTGGCGGCAAACCTTCCAAAGCTTTTTGAAAAAAAACTAGAATCTAAGAAGATTAAACATGCAGGCAAACTTGTTTACAAGTTTGAAAAAAAAAAATTAAAATCTGAAATTAAAAAACCTGCAGAGTAGAAAATATTAGAGAAAGAACTTCTTCTCCTCTCAAGAATGCCTCCAAGAAGGTGAACTCCACAGAATGGTAACCTTCATCAATCTCAACTTGAAACAAGGATTAGAACCTGCTCTGATACCATGAAAGGAAATACAAGAGCAAGGAAAGAAAAACAAAATCCAAGTAAGTTTATTGATGAAGTAAATGTTACAAAGAGAAATGCAAAAACCTTGGAGCAATCACCCAAATGTGAAGGAGGCACAAGAAATTTTGAAAGGGGAAAAGCAAAGAAAAACTCCTTGTGATATTATGAATGAGGCAATGCTTAAAATGTGTGTGTGTGTGTGCGTGCGCGCGCGTGTGTGTGTGTGTGTGTGTGTGTGTGTGTGTGTGTGTGTGTGTGTGAGAGAGAGAGAGAGAGAGAGAGAGAGAGAGAGAGGCTCTTTTACAATAACATCATTAAGAATAAATGAGAGAGGAGACATCTCTTAAATAGAGATGAGGAGAGGAGTTACAAAGTAACTCCCAAATCTATGAATGCCACCATTCATAAAATGTGTGTGCCATGTGTCCACGTCCTCTTATGGAGGAAATCTAATATTCCTTAATAAAGGAAAATAAAAGAAATGACTTGTCCTCACACGTGTACTAGAGGACAAATTACATGTAAGAATTTCAAAGGAATATCCTAAACTAAATACAAATAAACCTAAGCCAAGTAAAGATTAAATATTCTAACACACATTTCATCCTTGCATATCTCATTTAATTATACCTATTCCTTGCATACCACCCTTAGATCAAACCTTTGCATACCACCATTAGGTTATACCCTTGCATAATACCCATGATCTTTGCACAACCTTCCATCATTCATTTAAAACATAACCTTAGACCTTGCATATGTGCCTTAGGTCATTAAATAATTGGTCCTAGCATTTCATTATTATTTGCATAGCAAAAAATAAAAATAAAATAAATAAAATAAAAAAACATTGCTTGCACTTAGGATTTCTCATCTTAGTTCTTACATCGAATTTCAATCATCAATCACCCTTATCATTTGAGGTGCATCTTCCTTGAGTTAGGGAACCTATCAATGTCTTTGAGTTGGTATTATGCTTGGAGTTCATCATCTCCTATCATAGCATGCCCTCTCTTTGATCACTTATCCTTGTGTCTATCCATCATAGCACAAGTCAAACCTCACATTGCAAATATTTTTTAGACCTAGAGTATCCTTAGTCCTTGCATCAAACATCATGCATACTCATATCATATTTAGGGTTTAGCTGCAGAACACTTTCCTATCATATAGATTGCATTTTGCATCAACCCTTTAGCACATTCTCATCTCAATCATGTCACATAGATTGCATTTTTTTCATTGATACTTATCACATCCTAATCTCACTCATATCATATAGTTCTCCCTTTGCACTTTAGGGTTTGCATCATACCTAGAGTCTCATACATTGTCCTAGGTCAAAGATCAGAACTATCATAAATATCCATGGCTACCTTGTCCCAACAAATTCAAGATTTCAAGAGAGAAATATATGACATTCAAGCCCAACAAAAAGATTCAATGACCCCTCTTGAGATAAAATTTCACGATATCAAGAACAAAAAACTTCAAGAAACAACCTAGAATTGGAACATTGTAAGGAATTTAAACTAAAAAAATGTTTGGCGCTCCTGCTCCTCCTCCCACTCTTGCTGCGATTTCAAATATCTATTGCAACGACTCTCCTCTTCCAGTTGCTCCTATTGTGTTCGATGTTGATGCTTTCCTGCCCCTTCTGCCTCGTGCTAGAGTCGTTGGTGCCCTCGCTGGTTGTGCTCCCCACACGGTACCTCCTCCTGGGTCATGTGATGCTCCCCTTGTTGGGGTTTTGCCTTTTGTGGTGGGTGCTACCTGTGTGGAGGGTTCGTGCCCTCCCCACCTATGGCTTCCCATTCTGGGGTTGTTGTTGGTGCTCCTGGTAATGCTCCTAAACCAACTGTTACTGATGTTGTTGGCACTATGGACTGGCCCAAACCTTTCTCTACTCGCAGATGTAGCTTTTCTCGTGTGGCCAATCCTGCTATCCATCCCTCCAAGGGGGTTCGTCCTCTTCCCTGTGCCAAAACTTCCCGTGTGATGGTTTGTGGATAGGATGTGGTGGACAACATTGGATTCTACCAACGTTGTGCTCTTGTGTGCAGATTCTCTGGGCTCTGGCCTTCACTATCGGATCTCCATCGATGGGTGAGTGACTCCTGGAGGTCTTTGGTGGCTCACAATATTGAGCTATTTCCTTGTGCTAAAGGCTTTTTCATTGCTTTGTTTACTTCTTCGCCTAATCGTGATTTGGTTTTGGACAAGTTGTGGGCTTGGGGAGTGCATTCCCTCTCTATTAAGCCATGTTCATCCTCTTTTAACCCTCTCACCGAACTACTTAATGTGCGTCTAGTTTGGGTTCGCCTCCCAAATCTCCCTCTTCATTTTTGGGAGCACTCTTGCTATGGGGCTATCGGTAACTCTTTTGGCCGATTCTTGAAGGTCGATGATGCTACATCCTTAATGGACCACACTACCTTTGCCCACATCCTTGTGGACATTGATATCTCCTTGCCTCTCCCGGGGGATGTTGTTCTCATGGTGGGGGATAGGCCTTGGACACAACATTTGGATTTTGAGGGCCTCCCTTTTCATTGCCGGAAATGCTTCTCTATGGGTCATCTTGCTTCAAACTGCTCTATTTCGCGCCACAAAGGTGTTGCTACTTGGTGGAAGGACACTACTGTTGATCACCTGACCATCCAGGTTGTTTCGGATGGCTCCTCTTAGGAGGATGAGGTGCCTCTTACTGGTGTTGATGTTGTTGTCGATGTTTTGGGCCCTCTGGTGAACTCCTCTTATGCCCCTGTGGTTTCAACTCCTCTCACTCTAGCTTCGCTGCCTCGTTCCTCTCCTACTGATGTTGTTGATTCTGCTACTGCTACCCCTCTGCAATAGTTTTTTGTTGCTCTACAACAACACTTTGTTGGCACTTCTATTTGTAACCTTACAGGGTCCTCCCCGTTGGACCTATCTCTTGCTGGTCCTAAAAATTGTATTGCCTGGACTGTGGTTTGTTGTAGGCGGAAGGGGAAGTCCTCCCCGCTCCCCCAAACCCCTCCTCTTCTTTGAGTGGGTTTGGGTTGTTTTTCTTTCTCTGTTACTTTCTAAGGGTCTGCACCCTTGTTTTTGTTGTTGTTTTGATAGTCTCTGGCTATGTTAAGGGTCAGCGCCCTGGTTCTCGCTGCTTTTTTAATCAAAAACAAACTTCAAGAAATGCTAAATAGACTATATAAGGTGGAACAACAACTGATTGAAAATCAAAAGACAAATCTTGGACAAGATCCCATGAATTCTTCACCAAGACAACAAGACATTTATTTAAAATATCCCTCAAATAGACAATTTACACCTTTGGGACAATCTATTGAGTCAGCTTTGAAAGAGCTTCTTGAGCACAATCTTATCATATTGCCTAACAAGACCATATGGAGATGTGAATTATTGAGTAATTGTTGTGCATATCATAGACATAACAAACATAAGACTTCAACATGCATGAAATTAAAACATAAAATTCAAGACCTCCTTGATAATGGTGTTATTGAAGTTGAAAATCCTAATGATTCACCTAAGGAGAAACTAGATGTCATTACCAAACATGATCAAAATAATACACCTATGTCTAGCAAGGCTCCATATGTTGCCTCCATCTCTTCCACAATGCATTCATCTCCTAAAACTTCTCAGCAACAATCCATACCATCTCCTTCAAACAATGAACCTAATGGTGAAACTTCTCATGTTGACCCTCAAGGGCTATCAAGAGTACAAATCCAAGCTAATCCATTCTTTTATACAAATCCTTTATACGATTCAGATATCTTAGATCCTATGCCATCATGCACTCCAATTCCAATCATACCCACTCTAGAAGGCCCCATCCAAAATGCTTCCCCATCATGTGAAAACATGAACACCTTCCAAGAATCGCATATCAAAATTACTACCCCTTCCTTAGAAGTGGCTCCATTTCAAGAGGATAATCTAAAAAATGGAGAAATGAGTTATATCATAAATCAAGATCAAGACACCAAAACTCTCCGATCCCATCCAATGGTTAAAAAATATCCTACCTCCATAGAGTCCCATGGTGATCCCCTTATACCTTTCCATTTCTTCCAAGATGACCTCCTTCCATCGCAAGAGAAAATAATCCTTTCAAACCCCATTCCTAATCCACTTCCTAGGAAAGATCATGATGCCTCTTCCACCTTTTCAAATGATCCTATTCAAAATAAAGAGTCAAACACCCTTCCTACTCTATCCAATGGTCCTCTTCCATGTCAAGATCAAAGTATCATGTTATTCCCTTGTCATAATCCTCCAAGTTTTTTGAAGAGTCCATCATGCCCATAAAATCCTCTCATGATCCTCTCATCCCTTGCAAGCCACCTCCACCTCAAATTGGACTTGCCTCTAGCATCAAAAGTAAGAAGAAACCCTTTGTTAAAAAGATCTTCCAAAGCATGCATTACCGAAGAAAAGGGTTAGACATCTATGAACAGGGTATATTAGAACCCCTTGATATAAAAAAATCTTGATTATAATGGCTACATTGCTCACTCTCAAGATGTAGGTATCCTTCATAAATCCTACATTTCTCCAGTTAAATCCAAACACACACCTTATGGATCCTCCAAATCTATTTTGGGTGCCTATATACCAAAATCAAATCCTTCAAACCTTTCATCTATCTTGGGTCCCTATATCCCTCCATCTCCTATCCATGTTACCCCTAGCTTTCAATCCACCAACCTTACCATAAGTCAAGATCAACAAAGGCACACATCCTTGAGAACCTTCCAACAACCTACTCACACGAACTCTCACTATCATTCATATACATCTATGATTCCTAATTCCATTGGAAGCAACTTGGATGCCAAGCATAGAATTCCAATATTAAAAAACCCACATGAATCAAAGGATCAACATGTCCCATCTAATTGACATGCAAAAACAAAGAAAATTTTGATCCAAAAAGTAAAAACAAATTTCCAAAAGGCCACAAAGGCCCACAAAGAAAGAAGAAAATTCAAAATTTGTATGGCTTCCTAAATCCCACATCGAGACAATGCGTTCTAAAGTATCACAAAAAATGAAAAATCAAGAACAATGTGGATTCCCAAGTCACTCATACAGGACTTGCACACTAAAGAAAAATCAAAATTCGCATTCAAGTTTGCTACTCGAACTTCTCCCACATCTAGTATCCTAAAATGTCTGTCACCTCCTTCATCCATTTTGGCTCTTTGTGTCCTAAAATCCACATCAACCTTTCCATCAAAATCACGAACTCCAAAATCCACTATTCCTCCCACATTCCATCACCCTTCAAGGTGTGTGCCAATGTTGACCTTGTCGATATTTCCATCCAACCCTACACAAATCTTCCAAAATCCCATCCATTATCCAACACATGTGTTTTATCCTTCCATCCCTCTTATCCAATCCTTTGCATAGATTCTTATAACCTTTTCGTCTTATCATCCACTTCATTTCCCTTTACCATCACCCTATCGACATCTTTGAGCATACCTTCAATAGCCATGGATTGTTATAGAACATATTTCAGGGGTATTATCTAGAGAACAACTCGATTCCTGAGTCATACCTCCTATTAAGTATCCATCATCTTCCAAAAGTTCAACAAAAAAAAAAAAGAAGAAAAAAAAAAAGAAAGAAAGAAAGAAAGAAAGAAAAAGGGAAAAAAAAAGAGAAAAAGAAAAGAAAAAGTGAAAAATTAAAAAAAGAAAAGCAAAGAAAAGAAAAGGAAAAGTGAAAAATCAGAAAAAAAAAAAAAAAAAAAAAAAAAAGTAAAGAGAAAAAAATTTGTCCACTAGTGAAAACCTAGCAAACAGGTGCCTTGGGCAAGTACCATGATGAAAACCTGGAAAACAGACATCATGTGAAATTCATTGTCCTCTTGCACTATTCAGTAAGGGAAAGTTCCATCTGTGTGCATCCATCTATTATCCCTCATCCTCCATTATCCCTCATTCACTCTATATCCATCCATATCCCTTTTTCCACCTTTGATCTTGACAAGGTTAAGGATCTTTACAGGGTTTTGTGTGTCCTATCTATTGCACTTGATCCACACCCTTATGCTCATATCCATTATTTTGTCCATTGCTTGCTTCCATCCATCATTACCCCCTTTTGATCTTGCTTATCATATTTGCCTCCTAGCCAAATCTATCCCTTGATCTTGATCTAAACTAAGGACATAAAATGTAACAAACCTCTTGACATGGTCATTTCTTTGGACCATATGACATTAGTTACACCATACCCTTGCTTTATATTGCTACATCTGGTCCTTGAGCTTGGTTTAACATGTTACCCTATTGTGAGATAGTCCTTGACAATCACATAAGTTTTCTTCATCATTCGCTTATCCATTCATGTCCATGTTCATTCATTCATCCACTCAAAATCCCTTTTGCCTTGCTAGACACTAGGGGCAAATATTCAAAAAATCCTAAAATGTCCTAAAATAATCTTAAAAATCATAAAATGTCCTGCAAAAATATTAAAAAATCATAAAATGTCATGAAAAAATCATAAAAAACATAAAATGTCCTGAAAAAATTATAAAAAAAACTTTTTTAAAAAAAAAAAAATCAAAAAATCATAAAAATGTCTTGAAAAAATCATAAAATCATTAAAATGTCCTGAAAAATCATAAAAATCATAAACATCCAAAAACATGTAATAAACATTGTGATGACAAAAACACTTCGAGCAAGCATGCAGCTTTGGAACTTCAACTAATTCATAATGCAACGAGATTATGATTGAGCAAACATAACATCTGATTGATTTATTAAAACCAAACACATTAATTGTGAACAAAAATCATTCGACATGAAACATATTGTTTGCTTGTTTGCTTAGTTTCTTTTGATTTTTTTTTCTGATTTTCTTTTTTGGTGACATGTCTTTTAGCTTTTCTGGGATGTCTCTAACTATAGATTTTATCTCTAGGATGTCTTTGACTAGAAAGGCGAGGATGGGGCATGTTCACATGTTTGCTGCTTGCGGGATGTTCCTTAGGAATATGATGACACGTTCTAGGACATGATCACTTAAGATCACCGAGGACATATTAGTTTGATACACACTGAGGTATTCCTTTACTATCTGATATATTTTCTTTCTCACAATTGGAGTGACTAATTCATTTGGGTCTAATTCATATCCATATGATTTTTTGTCTTTTTCTATAATAAGCTCATACAAGCACTTAAAAAGAACAAGAATTCTCATTGCTTTCATATCCTCTTTCTCATCATTCTTCATAATCATCACTTTTCTCTTTTCATCCCCCTTTCATCTCTCTTTGTTTTTATCATTTCTTCCATCATCTTCTTCATTCTTCTTATTGCAACGAGATCAATCAAATGCTTTATCCAACTGATGCATGTCTCTGAATCTTTAATCGCTTTATCATTTCAACCAACTTGCTTCTTGCAATCTCAACTCCCCTAGATCAATCAATCAATCAATCATTCATTCAATCATTGGATCACCTTATCTTGCGCTCGCATAAATCCCTATCATCTTAATCAGCTCAATCAGCTTAATCAGCTTATCAATTCGGCTATACTGCTCATTTCCATCAATTGTTTAGTTACACCTAATCAATTGTGCATTTCCATCAAATGTACATCTCAACCTAATCACTTGCGCAATATCAATTATCTAATCTCCTTTTCATAATCTATTCGAGAGATCAATCTCCACCAGTTTGTTCGATCAATCTCTCGAGGGGGCATAACCAATCAATCACCATCTTTACCAAGATATCTCTGGGGTATATATCAGTTAATCATTTTCTTTGAAACAACGCGATAGGTTGCATTGTCTCAAAGAGGGACAAAATGTAGACATGTAAAAACTCCCATTAAAAAAGTGTCCTATTATCAAACCTCAATTTTCTAATCATCATCAGGGTGGATCCATTCTAATATTAATTTCTCATTTTTTAGTATACTATTCAGTATATTAACATTTATATCCATTATCCATTATTCACTATATTATAATATATTCATTCTTCGTTATTTTATTAATATATCCATATCATTCATTCATTAAATCCATTATATATATATATATATATATATATATATATTTCATTATCCATTCCATGCATTTAAAATAAAGAAAAACACTCCTTACCACTTACCACTTATCTTCTCTCCTTACCATTCATTCTTCCTATACCACTAATCCCTTATTATCCCATATTCACCCGATGCCCAATTTCTCCCTGAGAACATCTATTTATACCTTACTCCTCCTCATTTCTAAGCCTAACAAATTAATCATCATCTGGCATTTTGTATCTCTCTTTCTCGTATCCTTCTTTTTCTTAATCATTCTTGCATATTTGCTTATCTTGCATTCATCAAATCATTCTTCAAATCTCCATTCAATCATAGCTCTTTGTGCAAATGCTTTTACTAAGAGCATCTAAAATTTGAGTATGAAGTCTTGATTGATAGGAGTGCAATAGAGTTAAATTTCCTGTTGTTTGGCATGTTTGGTTTGTTTTTGTGTTGCATGTGTTTGTTCTTATAGGTACTCTATTGAGGATGTTGGAATAAATTTGAATCTTAATTCAATGAGATCTCAGACATTTTTCCCCATTCACACTAAAGAAAAGAAGAAACCTAAGAAATATTCCAAAATCATAAATGAAGCTTTTGGTTCTTGGGTGGTGCAAGTGGCAACCCCAAAAGTTGATAAGCCGAGGGAAGAAATCACCATTGAAGATTACGATGTCAAAGAAATTGAATTGGGGACCATCACCAAGAGTCAAGCAGTTGATGAGTTACGAGGTTCAATTTTGAACATAGAAGAGCAATTGAGAATGGAGACTGAAAAGAAAAGTCAATTGAAGAAAGAAAATAAACAGTTAGTGGATTATATACAATGTTTGCCACTCCATCAAGAGGATGAGACATTTGTCCCTCTTGAAATACTTTCCAAGGAAGCAATTGAAGGCATCGAGGAGACAAGGGTGATGGCTCAAACAACCAAAGGGTGGATTGAAGATACCTTTAATCAGACGAGCGTGTTTACTAGGGAGTTTGTGCAAACATATGACAAAGTCACATCATTATTGTTCCATATTCATAACACAATGGAATTGTGGGAAGATTTCCAAATCATTCAGGACAAAACTATCCCACGTTTACAAGCATTGAAAGAAATTCCTCAACAAACTTTGGTAGATGGGAGAGTCATGGAAGCAAAGGTAGATATTTATTTTGGTTGATGGTATTGTGCCTTGATAACTAGGAAGGGGACTTTTGAGAAAGAAAAGGATGATTATACCAGATTGGAGGATATGTTTAAGGGGATCTAGGATCGATTCCTTGTTTTTTGTATATGGGCAAGAGATGCTTGATAAAAATGGCTTGAGCATTGATAATTTGTAAAATAAAGTGAGATGTATTTTCTTTCCAGCCACAGGCTTTTAAGCTACTCTCTTGAACAATGTTTCTCCATTCATGGCCTTCATGGAAAATTTTCGAAAACATAAATTGGAATGGCAAAGAATCTTTTCTACTTGTGCTGACACGTTGGATGTTATTGAGTTCAAGCTTGACATCATGCCAAGCGCATCCATGGAAGAGCTTGAGGTGGTCTTGTACAGGTTCATTGTATTTGCTCTCAAGGAGAGAGACAAAGGGAACATTTTCCTAGATGAAAATTTGTTGTAATCCTAGTTGGCATGGAATTTTGCCATTTGTTCTCTTCCCTCGCATTTTGGGCCAAGGAAGGTGTTCATTTTCTATTAGTTGTTTTTGGTGATCAGACAGTTTGTTACAACTAACACTAATTAGGGTTTAGTTAGTCTCAATATCGACCATTGATTTTGATCGATCTTGGCCCTTTATTCGTATTTGGAGCTCTATATAAGCTAAGATTTTTTCATATGTAACCTATGAAATATTTGGGGAATTGTTGCTACATTGTTGCCAGATTAATATAAGACATTGAATCTTGGTGATTGTATATTCTATCTTGGAGTATTTGCATGGTTATACATCTTCTCAAGTCAAAAAAATTAAATTTTCTTAAGTACATTAGATGAATGAAGGAACATTGTGCATGATTTATGGTGAGATTCACATATTTGTACAATTGGTATTTGGTTGGTTATTAAGCAATTTGCGTAGTCAACTAAATTCATTACATAAGCTTAATTTTGATTGTTATTCGTTCATTGACATGCATTGCATTGATGGTGTCTACGTTATCGGTAGTAATTTGAACATTATATGCTTACCTTAGAAGGTTGCACTAAGCTTTGTGGATTTGTTCTTTGTATGTCAAAGCAAAGCCTATTTGAGTTTCACCAAAATTGTCCATTGTCCTTATGTTCGTAGGTTTAGTTAGCATTCCTGAAACCTTTAACCTTCTGCACCTTTTTTATAAAACAATCATTGGTAGTATTAAACAAAGTGTGTCATTGAATATCATTTGAAATTAGACTTATAAAGCATTCCTTGCAATCAAGAGATCCTTCTCCTAAGACCAACTACATAAGTCCCCTTGGATAATCACATCGACCATTGAGCTATCTACACGTCAAATCCTGACAATTGGAACCTTGGAGTCACCTCAAGTGATCACTTAGTTCAGCATTTGAGGAGATTATATTCAAGAGAGGATAAGATACCTTGGTATTTTATTATGTGTTAGAGGTGTCTAAAAAACACATCAACAAAATCCACTATCCAATACATACCAAATAAAGAAATAAGGAGAAAGGATTAGTAGAATTCCAAAGCCACAAAATCATGGTTCATAAAGGAAAGCAATAGAGGAACCTAAACAAAGTATAAAAATACCTAAGAGGAGACTACCAATTGTTGAGTACATTGAGGATGAAATTTCACACGAGGAACTACCAGAAAAAGAGTTGGAAAACAAATTAGAAAATTAGCAAAAGAATGTAAAGGAAGAGAAACAAAAAGAGAACAATCATAAGAAATGGTTGCACTATTGCCTATGGCTATCCATAATTAACATAAAACGAAATTCCGCCACCATAAAAGTAGGAGAGAAAGAAGAAGAAAGGTTTTTCATTAATAAATATATAAAGCATCAAAGGATAAGACAATACCAAGTAAGGGCTATATAGAAAACAAAGTTAAAATAGAATATACCTAAAAGAAGATTGTCATTACCATTCACTTCAATTGAAGAAATAAAAGTAAATAGGAAGATGCTTATAATAACAAGGCTATATCAATAAAAAATCATTAAAGTAAAACAAAATATGCCTACAAAGACAAGAACATATCAACTAATATTTGTAGAGAAGACTAAGATAAAGATGAAAACACTTCATTTAATTTGGAAGTAGGATAAACAAGCAAAATAAAGGGGTTCTACAGAATATAACCCCAAGAGTAAAGAATAAGGTTGAGGACACAAATAAAATGAAAACATGTCACAAAAAAAAGCCGTGCACTACTAATTTCTACTCAGAGAGATAAAAAACCACAACAAGAAAGATAATCATGGTTAACTGTTATAGGATAGAGATGGTTTCACCAAGTTGTCTTGAAGACAAGACAATATTTAAGGTTTGGGGAGACTGTTGGCAAGATATATATAGTTGTAAAACACCATGCATATAATTTGGATAATTTATAGACCCATATATCCATTATATATCACTTAAATAACCTTAAAATGCCTCTAATATGCCAAAATAAGATATAAAAGTGTAAAATATCATTGAGAAAAAGACAAATTCATGATAATAAGATAATCAAGTGTTATTATGAAAGGATGTGATGGAAAAGAATTATGAAAAGGCATTAAGAGGTTGTATAAAGAAGGAAAAAGTGGAGATAAGAGTGTGGAATCAGATGAATAAATATATGTGAACTAAGAAAGGCACGTGTGAGTATGAGAAATTAATTAGAAGACATGTATAAGCCATCAAAGTCCATGCAAAATACGTTGTGATGCCCTGCAAAATGGACAAGGTTAGTCTAAGATAAACAACACAAAACACACAAGAAACCGTTAGTGTTATTTAATCAAAGACTAATCTAAACAGGCATATCAAGAGAGACACTAAAATCATGCTAATATATCTAACTAATGAAATAAAGATAATGAAGCATCTCCAAATGCCTCTTAGCATGCTCTTAGCTCCTTCTCCCTTGTTCCTCTCCTCTCCAAGTTCCAAAATAGTGTAGCTCTCAGCAGCTTTTTGCACTATGGATGCTTATGGAGGATTGAGATTTGAGTATTTTGCTTCAAATGTAAAATGAAAAGCTAATATTAAGCTATTGATACTAAAATGATTGATTTTATCCAAAATGACAAGATATTAGTTAATTATGTTAAAATGCTCTCTTAAAATGCCTATAGCTTAAATGCATACAAGTTTTCAGGATCTGGATTATGAAGAAATGGGCTCTATTTATAGAAAAAATGGAGCAATGGATGGTTGAGATTGAGCAATCTCAACAAGGGCCAGGATTGAATGATTTCAAATCCATGTGAGGGCTTTCAATCCAATCCCAGGATGACAAGTGTCAATGTGAGATAGGTTGAAAGGGGAGGACATAAGCATTAAATGCTTGATATGACTTTGGAAATTAAAGTCAAGGTTGGTTGAATGAATAAACTCTTTATTCAAAGAATAAAGCTTTTATCCAATGGATAAACTCTTGTGCAAATGTGAAATGGATGAATATGGTCAAAACAATAAATGTTTGGGGAGACAAGTTTGAAATAACCATAAATGGTTATGTAAGAGCCATAAATGGTCATGTAAGAGCCATTAGTGGTCTTGGAAGACTTTGGGGGTTAATTTGTTGAACACACAAAGCATTAAATGTTTTTCAAAGACTTTGGAGTCTTTGAGAAGTGACTCCATTTTGCTTAGGAATGTGACAATAATTAGGGGATGGATTAGGCTAATTACGAAGGGGTTAGAAGAATCTAGAAGGGGATTAGATTTGCAAGTGGATTTGGTGGGTGAGGGAAAATAGGATTTTATTAAAATGAATTAATTTATTTCAATAAATGTGTGCAAGTTGCATTTGTAGGAAAATGCAAGGGATAATGATTTAAATAAATGTTTTATTTAATTTATTTAAAAGAGGAAAATGAGATTTTAATTTAAATAAATAGCTTTTATTTATTTAATTGATTGGAATTTGATTTAATGAATTAATTAAAATAAATTGAATAATTTATTTAATTAATAGAAGAATGTTTGGGGATGAATTAATTAAATATTAATTTAATTAACTGATGGCTAGTGGATTTTTAATCAAATAAATAGCGTTTATTTATTTAATTAAGCTGAACAGATTTGTGTGACTACATTTGCCCCTCTTTGAGACGGTGCGGTTTATCGCGTCGTTTCAAAGAAAGAAAAACTAGTGTGAAGAAAATGCCCCATAAAATGTTAATTTAATGGGTGGTATGCCCCTTCGAGAGATGGGCAGAAATTTTTTGAAAAATCGAGCAAGCTCTCGAAAAAGAATGAAAATTGGCAGGGTGGTAGAAGAGGAGGAGTTAGCCTTACGGGTGAAAAATAGAAGAAATCGGGGGAAAAATGGAGAAATGGGGGGTTCGGGAAGTTCACGGGGACCACGGCGGTGAGCGGGGAGAAGTTACGGTGACGGCGAAGGGTATAAATGGGGTGAAAGGGGTGAAAACAGGATCATTTGTGACCACGACCATTGGAAATCAGAGCTTTGATAGGGACATTTTGGAGAAGCGAGTAGCAGTCAAGATGCCGATACCGATTACTGAGCATAGATTTGAGCGAGTTCGACGGTTCCAGCGCCCAGATGACTACGGACCAGCGGTACACAAATTCAAAATTTTAATTTTTATGCATTTTTGATACTTTTTGAGCTGAGTCCAAGTCAAGTCGGAGCAAGAGCACTGGAACTACGATTTTCGCGCTTTTGCTCCATGAACTAGCGCTACTGTGCCGCAATGGCGCTATTGCCCCATTGTTTGAGCGCGTTTGTTTTGTTGTAGCGCTATTGTAGGCAAGTTTAGGTGTTATTGATGAATAAACGCTATTGAGGGCTTGTTTGAACGCTTTTGGACTTTAATAACGCTATTGTGTAGTTGTTTGAGTGCATTTGTAGTTTGAGCGCTATGGGATAGCTAATTGAGCGCTTTTGTTAGGGTTGTAGCGCTATTGTTGGGAAACTAGCGTTGTTGTTGGTATAATAGCGCTTTTGTCTTAGGATAAAGAGATGCCCCAGTTTGGATGAAAAAAATCTCCTGATGCCAATGATTGATGGATGGCAATGTGAAGTGGGAGTTGTTTTGAACCATAGCAGCCTGATGAGACTTAGGTCGTTAGGATAAATGCCCGTTGAAGTCTAGGTGGCCATGATTGCTTACCTGTTGAGACCCGAAGATACGTGACCAAAGTATCTGTTAATAGTCTAGGTTTAAACTTAAGAAAGTTTGAAAACAACACAACTAATGGTGATTGATGAATGTCCATGTGCAGGAGGAGCTGCGCGTGTTGCAATTACGTTAGCGACATCCTGCGACACAGGGGTTGCGGGATCGATTGACATAGGCGGAGATAGACTGTATTGCCGTGACGGGACTATATGAGGTGATGCACATGCCCGTGATTCGTATGAATCACGGATTGATCACAGCACTAGCAGAGCGGTGGCACAGCGAGACGTGAACCTTCCATTTGGCACAAGGGGAGATGACAGTGACCCTAGAGGATGTGTGGCGCATCCTATGGATTCCGATTAGGGGGGAGTTGGTCACATACGACAGATCCTGGGGGACTCTTGCAGTGCAGAGGTTTTTTGATGAGGATGTGTTTATTGATGATGGCTCCATTGCCTGGGAGGATATAGGTGCTTTATATGAGCCTCTACCAGCAGTTTTGTCAGGTATTGTGGGAGGACTTCTTTGTCCAGACAGGCGATCACATGGGTTGGCCGTTGGATGGGGACAGGTTATCGAGATGATGATGACCGAGGGGACCCGATTTGCGTGGGGGTCGTGCGTGTTGGCGCACATGTACCAAGAGCTCCATGAGGTGGTTTATCGGGGGAGGGGTTCCTTAGTAGTGGGCATGACGCTGCTGCATATTTGGGCCTGGGAGCATCTACCAGTGACTCGACCAATGAGTCTAAGATTCTGGGTAGTAGATCAGCCATACATGTTCATGTATAGCGGCATGATGAGTCAGCCCCACCTGGGGAAGTTAGAGTGGTGGCGGCGGGCATTAGACAATCTGGATGCAGTGATATGGCGGCCATACTTGGAGTGTGAGCCATGGGATGATAACGCAGAGGCACTGCCTTATGTGTTTATGACTCGATTCCTCATTGGGAGGACCTCATACCATGTGGAGAGACAGGTGCCTGGGAGAGTGATGAGGCAGTTTGGACGGCAGCAAGGACTGCCCAGTGGATCAGAAGAGTATGCTTGGGTTATTCAGGAGAGGTACGCATGGGGTCCAGTGCTACCATATGATCAGGCACTGGCAGAGTTTCAGACACTGCAGGCGAGACCATGGGACATACGACCGAGGGTCGTGGATGCAGGTGTTATAGACGAGTATACGCAGTACCGGGCAGCGCACCAGATCTTACGGATCTCTAATCCAGCAGAGCCGATCCTAGCTTTTGAGGATGAGAGGGGACGAAGACGGAGGAGGGCAGGAGGTCGAGGACTGAGGGCAGGTGGAGGAGATGGAGGAGGAGGAGGTGGGGGAGGTGGTGGTGGAGGAGGTGGAGGAGATGGAGGAGGTGGTGGTGGAGATGGAGGAGGTGGTGGGTTGGGGATGCGGAGTCAGCGAAGAGGGAGAGGTGGATTGCCGCTACAGATATCACAGGGGCCATTGATACTGGGAGGAGTTCAGCTGAGTGGGAGGGGGATGGAGAGGGAGATCCCGATGGACAGAGGGGAGGGGACTACTGGAAAGGGTGGTGCAGGTGAGGCGGCTATGGATACCGGGGAGGGAGCCACTGGAGATCTACGAGATCATATGATAGTATGCTTGCAAACTCGGATAGAGGATTTGGAGGCGGAGGTGGCAGCTAGAAATGTGCAGCTATTTGCACGAGAGTCAGAGCTGGTGGTGGTGTTGCGGGAGAGGGATAGTGTAGTGGAGAGATTGGAAGAGTTGCAGGAGAGAGTGCGGGTTGGAGTAGGAGCACAAGGTCCTACGGGGGAGGTGATGAGGGAGATGCGACGAGCACAGGCGGAGATAGACTACTGGCGGGGTTTATATGAGCAGATGGTGCCGGTTAGTTAGCGAGCTCTCAGTTATTCTCAGATGCGGCAGGCTAGGTCAGAGCGATCGCAGAGGGTGCAGAGCAGTGGGGGTGTGATGGGTCCTTTGAGGAGGGAGAGATCAGGGGATGCAGGAGGGAGTTGTGGTTCGATGAGGCCTCCACGGAGAGATGGATCAGGTGGTGCAGGCACCAATGGGAGAGTAGGTGGAGATGGAGGTGGTGGTATAGCATCTGGCCAGAGTGGCATTTGAGAGAGCATTTTTGCATATATGTATTATATCATTGTTTATGTTTTGGACTGTATCTTGGATGGCTCTTGGTAGCCGATTTTGTAGACTTCATTGCACTCTGATATATGAGATGAGATATATATGAGGAGATCCATATTTTGATGATATGCAGTTGATTATGTATGGATGTTTATGCAGGATGATGAGTTTATTGCTTAGATGGATATGTGTATATGTATGCATTGATGAGATGTTTCTTTTATGCATGTGTTTATGATGATGTACGATGCTGGATACTGACATATGAATGCAGGTTTATATATGTATGATTTGTTTGATTTTTGATGTAATGCTTTATGTATGTAATGCCATGATGATGATGTATGCTTGTGTTGATTTATGAACAGGATTTTGGTGTTTCCTATGCAATGATAATTTATGTGATGATGTTAATGCAATGGTTGAATGAATGATGTTATGTATGAATATGCATCTAGATGTTTGTTAAATGAATGTAATATGGATAAACAAAATGTAAAGTACAAATGTTTATATGATAATGTTTAAATGAATGCATATATATAATGGATATAAAATGTTATGAACCAATGTGTTTTGGAAACAAATGGTTTTATGATTCTAAATGCTTTTAATATGATGTTAAGTAAAAATGATAATGTGATGATATTATAACTTATGTTTTTAATAACTACACCTTAATGCAATTAAAAAGAGGATAATGAATGCAATGTGAATGAATCCTAAAATGAGCATAATAAGATACTTAGTTAATGGATGAATGAATGCACCTTTTAACTATAAATGAATGTATGCAGTATTAAATGATAAAGGATAATGAAAGGATGATGGATAATTGACACTAAATGAATGTCTAGTAAATGATTAAAAAGCAATCAAAAGACAATTTGATCCCACGAATGAATCTAATTATTTATGATTGATGCAATGATGCAAATGATTTAATGAAAACTAATGTCCAAAATGAACTATATGCAAAGTTAAAAATGACATGAAGGTACTTAATGCAAGATGCACCTAAATGCGATGATGATATGACCATGAGGAATGCAAGGTTTTTAAGACTTGGCATGATGCATTGATGATGTATCAGAGTACTCGGTCATGATTGTATCCAAGACCAGCTTAATTTTCACATTTTGCATATAAATCCTATATATGAATGAGTGAATGGATGGGTGATATGCAATGGAATGCAATATATAAACAGATGAGATGAAATGACGATCCATAGTGCTCTATTTTCATCATTGAGCTTTAAAATGTTGGAAGAGAATACAAGCATCTTGACATAATGATTCAAGATGACCTGAGTATTCCTTTCATGGATTTTATATAGCAAGTTAATACAAACGACTTGATATAAGGGTCAAGTCGACCAGAGTATTGCTTGCGGAACAAACAAGGATTATCGACGTTCATGCATGACTTGGATCGTCCTCCTTGATCTTAGGCTGATCATATCTTGAGACAAGTGCATACCGTACTAAGAGATAAAATCTTTATCCAATTTGGATGAGGTAGGAGGAACCAAAGGAAGAGCATTGTACCTGCAAACAAACAGTATATACATAAAGAATAAAGAATAGGGATCCTTGGTAATGGTTCATGCCCATATGGTCGAGGTATACGATGTAGTCAGCAAGTCGTAGTGATCTATGACTGTATTTTTGCCTATGATCACGGAGCTTGGTGAACTTCCCACGTAGACACCATTAGTACATGCCCCAGAACTTCATCGAAAATAATGCGCAAACGATACCAAACAATGTTGAAAGATCCCGATACGATAAACGAATGATTGTACTCACAAATCAACCAAGTATTTGATAGCTTAACATTATTTTCTTTTCAAAGAAAACGTCACTTTTGTCTTTGTTTTGGTAAGGAAGGATGCATCCTTGTTGAAGACAGTTTTGAGTGTTGATGTGGATTGTGTGGTCGATTGGTAAATGGTCATCGTGTGAGTATTTTGTCAATGCTTGTTTTGGTATATGCATGGAGGAGTATGTACAAAGTGTTGCCATGTTTTTGTTGGTTTTTTCAATGGTTTGTCGATGTTTTTGGATTTTTGAATTGTTTTGAATGTTTTTGGTATTTTTGTTGAGACATTTTCCAATGTTTTTGGTATTTTGACGATTGCTTGAATGAAAAACTTAATGAATCATAAGACAATGTAGAATCCACTTCCATCAATAGGTTAAAGGCATTGCCCCCAGTTTTTAGACATGATTATGAAAAAGCGGGATGCAAGATGTATGGAGTACTATCATAATTGCAGAGGAATAACAAGCCATGGTTTCGGATGGATGGATGTGTGTATGAATGTGATCACAACAAGCCTGAAAGACAATGGAGCCATAGCCTTTACGAGTGGCGCCTGTTTGTCAGGTTTTCACCATCGTACTTACCCAAGGTGCCACCGGAGTGGTTGTTCACCGTTTGGATGCATGATTTTTCTTTACTTTTTTGAATGTTTTTGTATTTTCTCCAGGACATTTTTCCAATGTTTTTGGTATTTTCTGGTATGCAGGGGAGCCTGATGCTCTGTACACCTTAGGTATAAAACCGTTTTAGGTGCATGCTGTTGATTGGATCTGCAAGCGGTTCTCCTTCTGATGTAGCCAACTGATATGCTTCGGACCCGAACACAGCAGTGACAACATATGGGCCCAGCCAGTTTGATTCAAACTTGCCCTGATGTTCTCTGTTTGGTTGGTTGCGAGGATTCTCTCGTAGAACAAGATCACCTACCTCAAATGTACGAGGTCTAACTCGGTGATTGTAGCTTCTGCTCATGCGCTGCTGATAGGCTTTGAGATGATTGTATGTAGCTTGTCGTTTCTCATCAAGTAATTCTAAGTCTTGGAGGCGTGATACTCTATATGTTTCGTCATCTATCAGATTATGCAAGGAAACTCGTAATGATGGTATCTCGACCTCAATAGGCAAGATAGCCTCTGCACCATAGACCAATGAATAAGGAGTTGGGCTTGTAGGGGTTCGAATGCTAGTTCGATATGCCCATAGTGTTGGATTCAATTGAACGTGCCAATCATGGCCAGCATCATTGACTATCTTCTTTAGGATCCTCAATATGTTTTTATTGGATGCTTCAGCCTGACCATTGCCTTGTGGGTAATAGGGAGTGGAAAAGCGGTGTTGGATATGAAATTTTTCACAAAGTTCACGGACATCCTGATTTTTGAAAGGAAGACCGTTATCTGTGATGATGGACATGGGCACACCATACTGGCAGATGATGTAGTTGAGGAAGAATGAGGCGATCTGCTTGCTGGTGACTTGGGTAAGTGGAACAACTTCGATCCACTTTATGAAATATTTGGTGGCAGTATTAATGAATTTATGGCCATTAGATGAAGATGGATGAATCTTACCCACAAGGTCAAGACCCCATTGACAAAAAGGCCATGGTGTTGTGATTGGTTGCAATTCCTGTGCTGGTGCATGTATTAGGTCGCCATGAACTTGACATTTCTTGCATTTTCTGACAAAGTAGTAGGAATCCTTTTCCATAGATGGCCAATAGTATCCATTGCGTAAGAGTTTCTTGGCTAGTGACGGACCACTTGAGTGAGTCCCGCAAATTCCCTCATGGACTTCTTCTAAAGCCTTTGTTATCTCATCTTGTTCCAGACATTGAAGGAGAGTACCATCAAGACCATGTCGGTATAGGGTTTCAGCAATAATGGTATATCGAGCAGTTTGGCAAATGAAGGTTTTACGTTGGTTATTCGATTGGTTGGGAGGAAGGGTGTGATCGCGGAGATAGGTGTAGAATTCACCGTACCATGGGAATTCGGAACCGACAAGGCGACATATCATTTCGGATTCGGGGATATCATAAGCGGGGATCCAAAGTTGTTCTACCAAGAACTCATAGTGTGTTGAATTTTGTGGAAGATCTAGTAGAGATGCGATGGTAGCCATAGCGTCAGCAGCTCGATTATGATCTCTTGCTATCTGCTCAAAAGTGATAGTAGTAAATGATGACTTTAGATTGTCCACCATTTGCTTATATGGCATGAGTTTATCATCCTTTGTCTGATATTCATCTGTTGCTTGTCGAATGACTGGTTGTGAGTCACCATATACTTGTAGTTCTTGTAATTTCCATTGTACGGCTAGCTTGAGTCCTGTGATCAAGGCCTCATACTCTACTATGTTGTTAGTTCATGGAAATGTGAGCCTGTAAGACTTCGGGATGCTATCACCTTGAGGTGTGATAAATAGGATGCCTGCCCCCGAGCCATGTCTAGTGTACGAGCCATCAAAGTATAGTTTCCATGGTTGTGCTGTTGTGATCATGAATATCTCTTCATCTGAAAAATTGGAAATGAGAGGATGATCACCTATGAGAGGTGCATCGGCTAACTAATCTGCAATAACTTGACCTTTGATAGCTTTACGGTTTACATACTCGATGTCAAATTCACTTAGAATCATCACCCATTTGGCCAAGCGGCCTGTCAATGCTGCTTTGCTGAGTAAATACTTGAGTGGATCAATCTTTGCAATGAGTTGTACTTTGTGGGTTAGCAGATAGTGCCTCAGTTTAGTGGCTGCTAAGATTACTGCTAGGCAAGCTCGCTCAATAGGTGTGTAATTGAGTTCATAGCCCACCAGTGTGCGAGAGATGTAGTAAACAGCACACTCTTTTCCTTCTACATTATGTTGTGCCAGTAGTACACCCAATGTTGTACTTGTTGTTGAGATATAGAGTAACAACGGTCTACTTGGATCTGGTGGCATCAGCAATGGTGGATTCATGAGATAGTCTTTAAGCGTCTGAAATGCTTGCTGGCATCGAGCATCCCACTGAAAGCGGATGTTCTTGTGTAGTAGGTGTGTAAATGGGTGACACTTATCAGCCAATTGTGCAATGAATCTTCGGATGGATTGAAGTCGTCCTTGTAATGTCCTTAGCTGATTGATATTCTTTGGTGGTGGCATATCCATGATTGCTTTTACCTTTGCTGGGTCAACCTCAATACCTTTGCTTGAGACAATGTATCCTAGAAGCTTCCCGGAGGTTACTCCAAAGACACATTTCTTTGGGTTGAGTCGAACATGGTATTGTTCCAGTCTATCAAAGATTTTATCTAAGATGTGGAGATGCCCTTCTCTGGTGAGTGATTTTGCTAGTAAGTCATCCACATAATCTTCCATCATAGTATGCATCATGTCATGGAAGATGGTGGTCATTGCTCTTTGATAGGTTGCTCCTGCATTCTTGAGACTGAAAGGCATCACATTCCAGCAATATGTGCCCCATGGACAGGTGAAGGTTGTCTTATGTTGATCTTCTGGTGTGATCTTTATCTGATTGTATCCTGAAAAGCCATCCATGAGTGAAAGCATGGCATGTCCGGCTGTCAGATCCACTATGATGTCAATATTTGGTAGGGGGAAGTCATCCTTAGGACAAGCCTTATTCAGATCTCTGAAGTCAGTACAAATGTGGATGCCCCCTTTTGGTTTGCCGACAGGCACAATATTGGAGATCCATTCTGCATAATCAGTTGGTCTAATGAAACCAACATCTAGAAGTTTCTTGAGTTCTATTTTGACTAGCACTGCAATCTGAGGATGCATCTTACGAAGCTTTTGCTTCACAGGTTTGGCTCCTTCTGCTATGGTAAGGTGATGCATGACTAAATCTGGATCAAGCCCAGGCATGTCTGCATATGACCATGCAAAGTTGATCTGACGCTTCCGGAAGAACTCTATAAATTTAGGTTGTTCCTCTGGAGTGAGAAGAGATGCTAGATGTATGAGATGAGGATTTTCGGGAGTCCCCACATTGTATTCTTTGGTTTCCTCGATGAGAATCGTTGATCGTTCCTGTTGTGTACTAGCAGGGAGAATGTCAAACCTTTCATCCTCAGGCGCCTCAGAGAGGTTTTCACCATTGGATACGCTCTTTCTTTTTACTTCTGTTGGATCAAACAGTGTCACAGTGTGATTTTCACTGGAAGATCCATGTTTTATTGTTATATTTTTCCAGCTGAAAGGTTTGGCATCCACCCCGAAGTATGTTGCGCTATTAAGTTCGATGGCGAATCCAACTTTGTGATCCCCGCTTGGTAGGTTATCCCTTAATTCCAAAAAGTCAATGATGGCCTCATCGTTTTGGAAGAAGTCAAGGCATGGGGAATTTGGTTGGTTCCATTCGATGAGTTCAGGGTGGATAATGGGCATTACTTCATCGATTAGGTTAAGTGTGTTAGATGTATCAATGAGGGTTAAGACGTTATGGTGAAGGTCGTTAATGGTACTCTCCCTGTCAAAATCATGCGTAGGATGAGACGTAGGGTCTGTGGAAGATGTTTCCAGTTCAGGAACCCAAGTGGTATTTATCTGTGCTTCTCCGTAAACAGGGATGTCTTTGCGTGGTGGAGGTGGTGATGCATCTTCCTCATCTGAAATGTTAAGCTGTATAGAATCAAATTCCCAGTCATGTGAGTCGGTCTTTGAGTCACTTTCCAGCATCCGATTACTATACCATATTGGGATGTCTTTTGAGTTAAATACTGCAGGTGTGATTGGTTGATGTACCTTTGTAATGATCGGTGCTGCAGGAAGATTTATGGGGATCAAGGAATCTGGTACAGGGAGTATCGATAATATTGACTTTGTGGCTTCTGCTGGAACTGCTGGTGCTATAGATGTTGTTGCGGGTTCTGATACAGTTGCTGCTGCTAATGGTGTTGTTGATGGGATTACGAGTTTGTTTGGGGGGATGAGTGGCATTGGTGATAGTTGTGTTGGGGTTTTGAGCCTCGATGGGGTAGTTGGGATGGTGCTTGATGCTGCTTTGATTATGAAAGGTGTCCTTTTTGCAGTAGGTGGACAAAATGGTTTGTTGGGTTTTCCTTTAAATTTGAGCTTAGGAAAGATCTCTTTTTCAAAGCCTAGGCCTGTGTTACCTTTGGGCTTTAATTCTGACAACAGAGGTTCATGTCGTCCTTGTTTGCAATATCCCAAAGCACTCTGACCATCATACCCCATTCTTTTCATAATGAGGAGGCCTTTGCCATACTGATCCGTAGGAAGTCTAACTTGTGGTATATCAATAGTGATGGGATCTTTATAGATCCAGTCCGCTAAGTCCTCCTCTTGGGTTTCTTCTTCTTGACTCTTTCCAAGGATGAAAGGTGTCAAAGCACATGCTGGCGTGACTAGTGGTTGCTGGAGTAACTGTTGTGGTTTACCATGTGTTCTAGGAGAAGTGGGCATTTGTCCCACACAAAAGAGTTGACTCAAGTTGTATTCCCCAGGACCTTCCTCTGCTATTTTCATCTTAAGCTTTTCTTGCTTTGGTATAGTGGTGTTTGAACTGGCAAGAGAGGCGGGACTTATATATGATGTGGAGGGAATGGCTTCTCTATTATTAGGAACGGTAATCTCTGGTTGATGGCTGATATTATGACAGTACGCAAAGGGATTTGCATTGCCTAGGATTGTGATCTCTACACCATTATGTGGGAACTTGATACATTGATGGTAGGTAGATGGAACGGCTTGCATGGCATGTATCCAAGGTCTTCCTAACAATAGATTGTATGGCAGAGGAAGGTCCAGAACCTGACAAATGATGTGCTTTACCACAAGGCCTACTCGGATTGGTAGTACCACAACTCCTTTGGATGAACGCTCTGCATCGTCATAGGCTTTGATTGTGATCTTCTTACGAGGATCCACTGATTCTACTGCATATCCCAATGCTATGACCAACTGTAGTGTACAGATATTTAGGCCTGCTCCATTATCGATCAAGACTCGCTTGATCCTATGCTGGTTGATAAAGCCTTCAATATGTAGTGAAGCGTTATGAGGTTGTTGGAAGGAAGAGTTGTCACTTTCGGAAAAAGTGAGACAAGGCGATGACTTTAGACTTCCAACCATGGCTTGAAATTGGTCTGTATTCAGATTTGCAGGGACTGACGCCTCTTGGAGTGCTTGATCCAAGATAGTTTTATGAGATGGCGATAGGCGCAAGAGCTCTAAAATGGATATAAGCGCAGGCGTTTTGTCTAATTGTTCCACAAGATTGTACTACTTTGGGATGGAGGTAGTGCCTTGTGGAGCTGCTTTTATGGTAACCTTACCGCGACGTGTAACAACATTGCAATTTGAGTTGGGATTTTTGAAGGTTATGGTTGCAACTTGTTCACTGGCATCATACAGATGATTTACAATGTAATTATACGCAGCCTGTGTATAATCAGTGGTATCAGTGCCTCGCCTGGAAGTGGAAGGACCCCTTTGATCTTGTGATGGAAGGGGATTTTTGAACATCAGATGATCATTATTTGTTGTTTTTGGGTCATGTCCCTCTATTTCAATTTCTCCTCAGTCAATAAGATCTTGAATAAGATCTTTTAATCGGTGACAATTACTTGTCTTGTGTCCTCTTCCTTGATGGAATTCACAGTGTTCAATATCTCTCCACCATGCTGGTTTGACCTGAGGCTCATAGTTTGATAGTTTAGGTAGAGTGACCAAATTTTGAGAAATGAGTTGTCGCAATACTGTTTCAATGGGTTCCCCTAAGGGAGTGTATGTTCGTTTCTGTTTTTCCTAACGAGGTCTTGGTTCATCATGAGATGTGATGTGACCTTGATTGAAAGGAACATTTGTGTTATTCTGAGGTGGAGGATTTTGTCCTACAAACCGAACCACAGGTTGTGCATTTTGTATAGTCCTAGCATCCACAACCCCATCATTGACGATATTCTTGTTTTTGTTCTAGAAGCTTGGTTTATCACTATTGAAGCGTGGGTGAGGACCATCCTTTGGTTCATTATAGATTTTGATGAGTCCTTTCTTGATGAGTGCCCGTTCACACTTCAAACCCTTGGTGATCATATCATTAAAAGAGTCTGTGTCTTTGACATTCAGGTGAAATTTCATTTCTTCGTTTAAGTTGGAAATGAATATTTCCACTAGTTCTCGTTCAGGTAACTGAAGAGAACGTCTGCTAGACATTTGACGCCATCGTTGCAGGAATACTGAGAATAGTTCACCTGGTTTTTGTTTGGTGTTGCACAGATCAGCCATGGTGATGTCGCGTTCAATGTTATGGGAGTAATGAGCTAAGAACTTCTGGATGAGTTCCTCAAATGTTCTAATGCCACCTGATAGTCGGGAAAACCATGATGTGGTTGTTCCTCCCAAGCTTTGGGGAAAAAGGCGCATTAGGTATGTGTCTTCATATGCCACTTCGAGACAAGCGGAATGAAATTCTCTGACATGATCACGAGGATCTCCCTTTCCTCTATATTTTTCAAATTTGGGAGTTTCGAATCCGCGTGGAAAGGGTGGCATATAAAGATTCCTATCAAAAGGATAGGGACAAATGTCATTGAGTGAGAACTGGTTAGTTTTGACACCACTATGAAGTTGTTGGGCGAGATTCTCGATTTGTTGCCGCAACATCTCCATTTCATTTGGAGGAGGAGGTGGTGGGTTACCTCGAGGAATGTTATATCTGATGGGATCTCTACCTCTTTCCTCTTCATGGTGACTTTGTCTTTCTGATGCCTGTCTTAATTGGGCAAGATCAAAGTCAGAGGGGAGTTTGGCTCCTTCTTGAGGGAGTTTTAGGAAGTGAGCATCCGCATTGCTCCTGAGTATTTCGTCAAACAGTCTGTTAAAGAGAGGGTTATGCTGAGCCCTTTCTATTGGTGCGGGAGTAGGAGTACTTGGGTTTTCGTCATTCGCATTTCCTCCAAGTGCTTCTTGAAATTCATTGAGATTTTCCTCTTCTTCTTCTTCTATTTCTATTTCTCGTTGCCTTGACCGTGATTGGGTTTGAGCCATTTTGTTTATGAGTCTTTGTTGAAGTTGAGTGAAAATGATGATGAGTTTTTGATGAAATGAGAGATTGATGATTGGGGAATTGTGTTGCATGTGGATCTCTAGCACTTTTAAGGTAGATGTAACCAAAATTCCTTCTTTGAATTGCTTGCTTGTTTGATAAGATTTTGATGTGATAAGGTGTAGAGAAATATGAGATGTGTTACAGATTTAACTACCTAGTAATGAGAAGATTCACTCATGAACTAGTTTTAACCTGCGTAAATGTGTTTCTTAGGATGAGCTTATCCTGGATGTAGAAACAATCTAAAAAGTGATGTGAAGTGTTTGATTCAAGCAATATCTAAAAGAGAACTTTGGGACAAGAACCTCTTAATGTTTTGAGAGTTTGGAATGAATTGATGATGAAGTGATGATGTATGAATAAGATGATGGATGAAATGTTTTCAACTTTAATAAAAACTTTGTGTCACAAATGGAACAAATTCTACCTCTTCCCTTTCAGGTGTTAGTGGTATTTCTCGAGCTGTGTTGTATGTGATACAGACATTTGGGAAAAAGTTGGGATTAATCTTACCTCCTTGGTTTTTGTGATAACTCAGAGCTCTATATTGCATAAAAGCTCTGCGGTTCAATGATTCTGAATCAAATTCGTTTGTTTTGCCTTGAAGGTAGAGGCGCATGTGACGTAGAAAAACTCTATGGGAGACAAAGATTTGTCTATTTATATAGAAGAATCTCTTCCTTTTGATCAAAGCCTTTGAGCTTAATGGTCTTCTTTTCAAGTTGATATTATGATGACGCTTCTTCTTTCGCAAGATGTGAAGAATGGTCATACAGTTTTGATACTTGTGTTGTTTTGCTCTTTGTTTTTGATGTGTTTGTTTGTTTTGAAAAATGTTTGGTTGGATGAATACTTTGTTTTTGGGATTGATTTTCTAATTTGATGTTTCTTTGACAAGAAAACAAAGCAAGCACACAAACACAAGAATGTTACCTCAAAGGCACAGATGAGTATGGGTCTAGATCAACCCAATCCTTGGACTTGTATATGACCCTTCCTTTAGATGTATTTTAAGGTGTATTTCCAAAGCCTGAAGTCAGCTCAATTTGCACTTGGTCTTGACTAAAACGAACACACTTCAAACACTTTTTATCCCTAAGGTCAAATGGCCAGTTGTGATAAATGTAGCCCACATCTTGATATTTCTTCGACTTTGGTACTACATACCTTATGAATCCTGTCGTGGCAGGTAAAGATGTGATATACTAAGTTTTGCACGAGCATAACAAATAGATGATCCCTATGCTGGGGGAGTCACCACTTTTATCAAGCCACAAGTGACTTTTCAAAAAGCTATGTTTCTACTCAAGGAAATATGTATGGTGAGTATCTTGGGAGCAAAACCATCTATGCTCTTGCACTAAATTATATCGCAAATATCCTCAATCAATAGAATGGGTGGGCTACTACTAAAAGGTGTTTAGTCATGTTCGATGTTTTTGGACATAAGTTCATTCTACAGTGACTCACTTAAGAGCCTTGTAACTGGTGGTGCGGCCCATTTGTCCTTTCGACCAGTTACACTGTAGGAACAGCTATACCTAAGGCTACAGCTTTCGCTCTCACCTGATTTCTATAGCGGTTCGAAGGATTTACCGCTCGAGGTCATTCCCAAGAGTATCGATCCCTTGGCAGGCCTCTCTTAAAAAGATAAAAATTTTGAGTGTTACTAACACTTTTCTCTTGCACCTAGGACCACGAAAGCCAAGGGAGAGGATAGTGTGTGTTAGAGGTAGGACCACTCGACCAACTCTTTTGCACAAGTGTGCCAAACACAAAAAACACTTTGTTCTTTTTAATCCATCATCGCAATGTGGTCTAACTATTTGAAGATGTTGCTCCAAAAATCATAATGTTCTTTTTAACTTTTAAAGGCAATATGTTTTGTAAACTAGGAATGGGAAGTCCTGGTCAACTTAACAAAAAAGCACGGTTTGCATAAAGTAAATGGCTTGTGCAAATTTGAGACAGGTTGATTGTGATTTTTATTTGCACCAAAATTTTGAAGTGTGGATTGTAAATTTTAAGTCCGAATTGATGCAAGGAAATCAAATTGTTGATTTTAAGCCCCAAAAGAAAATGAGTCCTAACTTGCAATGAAAGCAAATGTTTCTTTTGTTCAATTTTTAATACACCAAAAGACGAGTGACCCTAACTAGAAAACAAGGAAAATTTGCTTTTGTTCAAGTTTTAAAAGCACCAAAAAGACAAGTTTGTGATTTTTTTATGGTGAGTTTTAAACCTGCACAAACAACAAATTGTTACTAAAATCTATGTCAAGGGGGGCTTCCACAAGCCTAAAATTTTCAATCTTTTTGGTTACAAGGTGATTTTTACAACATTCTGTTCCAATAGCGCTAGTCTGTGTTTAAACAGAAGCGCTATTTAACACAAACGCGTTAAAAGAAAGGAAAGCCAGAGAGGCAAAAGCGCTGAAATAGGGTTAATAGCGCTAAAATGATGTCAAAAGCGCCAAAACGGTACCAAAAGCGCTGAACTTGAGGCAATAGCGCTATTGTAAAAAAAATAGCGCTAAAAACGTAAGTGTCGATAGCGCTAGAACGAGTTCAATAGCGCCAAAGCGCAACCTGTGTGACATTTTCAACATTCAAACATGTTAGTTTTTTTTTAAAAATGATATTTTTGGTGCTTGGATTCACGTCGGGTTCACCAAATGATGCCCTGCAAAATGGACAAGGTTAGTTTAAGATAAATAACACAAAACAAACAAGAAACCGTTAGTGTTATTTAATCAAAGACTAATCTAAACAGGCATATCAAGAGAGACACTAAAATCATGCTAATATATCTAACTAATGAAATAAAGATAATGAGGCATCTCCAAATGCCTCTTAGCATGCTCTTAGCTCCTTCTCCCTTGTTCCTCTCCTCTCCAAGTTCCAAAATAGTGTAGGTCTCAGCAACTTTTTGCACTATGGATGCTTATGGAGGATTGAGATTTGAGTATTTTGCTTCAAATGTAAAATGAAAAGCTAATATTAAGCTATTGATACTAAAATGATTGATTTTATCCAAAATGACAAGATATTAGTTAATTATGTTAAAATGCTCTCTTGAAATGCCTATAATTTAAATGCATACAAGTTTTCAGGATCTGGATTATGAAGAAATGGGCTCTATTTATAGAAAAAATGGAGCAATGGATGGTTGAGATTGAGCAATCTCAACAAGGGTCAGGATTGAATGATTTCAAATCCATGTGAGGGCTTTCAATCCAATCCCAGGATGACAAGTGTCAATGTGAGATAGGTTGAAAGGGGAGGAAATAAGCATTAAATGCTTGATATGACTTTGGAAATTAAAGTCAAGGTTGGTTGAATGAATAAACTCTTTATTCAAAGAATAAAGCTTTTATCCAATGGATAAACTCTTGTGCAAATGTGAAATGGATGAATATGGTCAAAACAATAAATGTTTGGGGAGACAAGTTTGAAATAACCATAAATGGTTATGTAAGAGCCATAAATGGTCATGTAAGAGCCATTAGTGGTCTTGGAAGACTTTGGGGGTTAATTTGTTGAGCACACAAAGCATTAAATGTTTTTCAAAGACTTTGGAGTCTTTGAGAAGTGACTCCATTTTGCTTAGGAATGTGACAATAATTAAGGGATGGAATAGGCTAATTACGAAGGGGTTAGAAGAATCTAGAAGGGGATTAGATTTGCAAGTGGAATTGGTGGGTGAGGGAAAATAGGATTTTATTAAAATAAATTAATTTATTTCAATAAATGTGTGCAAGTTGCATTTGTAGGAAAATGCAAGTGGAGGGGGGATAATGATTTAAATAAATGTTTTATTTAATTTATTTAAAAGAAGAAAAGGAGATTTTAATTTAAATAAATAGCTTTTATTTATTTAATTGATTGGAATTTGATTTAATGAATTAATTAAAATAAATTGAATAATTTATTTAATTAATAGAAGAATGTTTGGGGATGAATTAATTAAATATTAATTTAATTAACTGATGGCTAGTGGATTTTTAATCAAATAAATAGCGTTTATTTATTTAATTAAGCTGGACAGATTTGTGTGACTACACATTGTTTTGCACATTAAACATTATTGAATTATGAACAAACAACTCTTAAATTAACATACAAGTATACAACTTTCACCATTATGGTAGTCATCTTTCCTAATAAGAATTTTCTACAATTTCCAAAAGCATGACCATGTCACATGCCAAACTAATTTTCTAGGAAGTATGGAACTTGCTAAACTAATTTTCTAGGAATGATGGAACTTCTCATTTACTTTTAATAAATTTTCGTTACAAAAGATTCCTTTGCATTTGACAATTGAAAAGGTAGGACAAACCATTGTTGGGCACTTGTTAGTCAAGTATCCTCAAGTTGTTCACACAATTATCGATCTTAAAGTATGGAAGTTGTGGAAATCTAAATATCAAATTCAATTCGTGGAAAAATGATGTATATGTTTGTAATGGTCTTGTTAAAATGTTATTCAAACTTATTGAAGTACCTCAAAATGTTTGCCTATTGCAGCGTTATTTGCGCGTCCTAAAGCACGCTTTGATAGCTAAAAAGGCAAATAAAGTGGGTTTCAATTTGGTGACTAAGATGTACTTGTACAAGAGAAGACAAATAGCTGTGGCTGTTGGAGGTTTACTAAAGCTCGTTGAGTGCTCTAGAATTGAATCCCTCCTGTATGGTATACTTCAGCGACCCATCGAGTAAATACAGTATGTCATTATGAGTGACAATGATTGTTGTAAGACTTTTCTCCCTATCAATATGAGATTGATTCTCTTATTCAAGACATTATCTAGGTTCAAATATGGTGCGTCTGCCAAATAATGATCACTCTAGCTAACTCACATCATTAAGGATAAGAATGAAACACCATCAACTCAACCAAGAATTCATCAAATGAGAATTTATCAAGGGTAAGTTTTACGATGGCGAAATTGCCACATATAGCAAGTTGGTGGTTGCACCATCGCAAACTACAATTGTGGATTTGACATGGCAGTTTTATCATTGCATATGGCACTTTTTAAGTTTTACCTGCATGACAATTTCACTTATCTGATGGTATCAATCTTGAGAATACTTTAACATGCAAAAATGGTCTCTTCCCATTCTGAGTCAACTGGAGTACTTTACTGCATGGAAGGGCATTCCCAAATGTTCTATAGATAGGAGGCACAGAATTACAAGAGTGAGTGTGAGAAGTTGGTTGTAGAGGAAGATCTGAAATGCAGTGAGTGATTTAAGCGAGCATAGTAATAGGATAAATACAATAGCATGTTGTCTCAGCATTTTTTTTGTGGCTAAGGCAAGGAGATGAATTAAGCTATGCCCACGTCCATTTGGTGTTCACCATACTTGGGCTTTCAAAACAAAAATTGTGCCACATTTATCCCATTTCAGTTTCAGCAACTATTGTGTTTTCAATTTCAACTTGAGAACTTTGATTTTAACATAAATTGCATTCTTACACCATCAATTCGCGCATGAATTAAAGTGGAACAGCATTCTTAATTTCGTAACTCTCTTTGGTAGCTTAGATTTCGAATTGGGCCCTAAATATCCTCCCATTATATTTTTCAATCAGCCAAATGATTTGCATCTATTATAGAACTATTTCATTTGATCATTATGGTAAATCAGGTCAATCTTGAGAGCTTCAAGAGTAACAATGTAACATGCCGCATGTCAAGTTCGCATATTAGGATTACTATCACAAATAATTTGATTTCTAAATTTGGTAGCTATCACACCCATCTATAGGCATCATTCACTTTATTTATAGAGCTCATTCCATTTATAGATGTAATGCCATTCCTATTGAGATGAGTAATTTATAGCATGGCACACCATCCAAATTTGTTTAAATGTAACCGAACGGGCACAATCCACCCTTAATGCAAAATAAACTGTACAAGTGGATCTTAGTTGCCTCGAAGGAAAGCCAATATTTGCAACATATTACACCAGAAAGTTGGCAAGTATTATTATAGCAGTAATTATTGACTGCCTTCTCCTAATTTTAGTTCAATGGTAGATGACAGGTAAACAAATATTTTGTACACACTTGTGTGCTGTCTTAAATAAAATGTATAACCCTCGTATTAGTTAGTGTATATCCACTTCAAATGGCATGTTAGCTACCTAAAATCTGATCTTTCAAACTGAGTAATTGTATATCTGTCATCTTTCAAGAGTGGCCCTCACTTCTCATCTTGAGATAGTCATATCTTTTTCACATTTGTATGGAAGGTCATCATTAAAAATTGTTATAAAATTCAAATTACTTTAGAATCACATTAATCCTTTCATTCCCTGAAGCCACTTCTGAAATCAATTTTGTTGTGAAGCTATTTATGAGTTCCCAAAGGTGATTTATCAGGACTTAACATTTTGACAAAAGCTCTATCTCCAAACAAGCATGTCTTAAAGATCATAGACATGGTGACCATGAAACCCTGTCAGATGACCGCTGAATTGAAAATCATAGAACATCAATTCAATACCTTCATGAAAATGATGTTCTATGCCTCAAAGGAACTGATGTCAATAAATAAAAATATACAAATTTTTCATTTTATTTTTTTCCTGACATCGAATAATGTTCACTGCAGGGTGCATATGGGAGGGAAAACCACATAGCTCAATCACAAATTTCAATATTTAACCATGATTTAATTGAGTACTACGGTTATTTACGTAATCAGTACTACCAAAAATAAAAAATCACAAGGCATAGCATTTCACAGCCTTGCAAAGAATTCAAGGTTAAAATTAGTTTGGAATCTATCTTACCAGTGTAGAAACCTAGTTCACTGAATTGCTTTAATTTACAACTGAGAAAATTAAAATACCATCAGCTTGAAGGCCTAAATACTGTGTCTCCAAACTCATCCTTCTGCAGTTCCCATGACATAAATAACATTGAGTATGAAAATTGCCAATTAATAGTAGAGAGAAGCCCAATGTCAAAATTTTCAAATGGCAAGATTCAAGAAATAGTTTTGCTAAATGCATGATTTGATCTACAATCCCATACAGAGATTCTTAACAATAATTGTTACAACTTACAACAAACAAAACTGCAACGAGAGTCACATTGGTGCCATCTCAAACTCTCTTTTTGTTCTTTCTCATCTCCACTTCTCTTTTAGCTCTTTCTGTTCAGCTAACATCCATGTTACACCAATTGCTACCACAAGGGCAAGAATGGTTATGAGAAGAAGAGCATAATTAAAATCTTCTGTCAGAGAATCATATGTACGAGAAGGTGCTGTCCTTGTGTAGAAGAGATCAACCCCATATACAAAAACTAAACTTGTAGACTCAAGGCTAGCAGGAATGGTCATGATGCCTCGCAAACCTTCCACTTGAAGAGAATGTGAAATATATGACTGAAAAATACATTAAAAATTTAAATGTCAATACAAAAGACCAAGCCCAGAAATCTCTGGCTAAGATGCAAATCAATTAATAATTGATATAGACTGTATGTTTAAAGAAATAAATTATAAGCTGGATAACCTGTAGCTAAGGGCAAAAATGAAAACACAAATTTACTATGTGCCATATTAAGCTAGAATAAAACCAGAGAAGATATGTTTGGAATGAACATATGGATTAAGAATACAATCACATTAAAGGAAACAGGTACCACCTGGGGGAAAACTGGTATTGCATCAGCGAGGGGTAAAATACCATCTTCCCTCTCTGCAGGTGTAGGATTTAAAGTACGACGAGGATCAAAGAAACGCTTGTCAAGTGCCAAAACCTGCAAACTAATCAAAAATTGATATTCAGAATAACTTCCTGGTATACAAGTACTATAATCAAAGAAAGCTAAGAACCAAAGCAACTATTCCAATGTCAATACAAAAAATTTACGTGACCTGATCACTGATTGTTCCAATAAGAACTTGCTTAGGTGTTATACCCTTCGCAGTTGATGTTACTGCTACTGTTTTCACTGACTGGCTGAAAAAATAACTTTGTAATTTCACCTCAACATCAACATAGGAATATGAAGAAATCGGGGCAGTAAGGTTATGGCGTCCAAGCATAAGATCTATGACATTTTTAGTGTTCTGTAAAAAGAAATCAGCATATCAATGTCAGATAAACCTTAACTATCTGAAATAATTGCAGACACCAACTCAAACTACCACTCTAACATGCTATAACAGGCCAGAACCTGGAGACCTACATAAACCAGGTGAAAATTCATGTAGTAGAAAACCTCTTGGTGAGATATAATAAGCATCAATATCATACCGCACGAGATTGATCATATATTTCGATGACTGACATTTCGTACCGATGGGCCTTGAGATTAAAATAGTGGTAGACAACCCAATTTTCACTGAAGACCTTCAAACATCAAAAACACGGGTAAAGTTGCCCGTCTTGATAACAGGTCACTAAATCTAAAGATAATATTTGTGCAATTATAAAAGTAGAACAAAATCAAAACAAATATTCTGCAGATATTTTCTGTCATTATAAATTTATAAATATGAAATAGAATCTTATAAATAAAATCTTCAAGTCTACTTACAGCATGAACGGGTCCCTGCATTCCTTGGTGAGTAACTCGATATAGTACTCGTCCTGTGACTGTATCTATTAGATAGGCCACCAACAAAGCCTCCTCTGGTGTGACTGACCCTACAGAACCAGCTGCTTTAGGTGCAACAGTGGCAACAAACAGCATGTTCTTGCTGACATGTTTGTACAATACCTCCTGATCAGTTAGCACCTTTGCTTGTGTGTGAACCACCTGCCAAATAGATACTGCTTAGAAATATATAGAGTGGCCTCTAGTAAGATCAAACACACCCAGCAAGAAAAACAAAGTCACATTCTACATGCTCTTCAGCTAATGGTTTAGAAGAATAACCTCATCTGACTTCTTAGTTGCAGTGGCCAGAATTTTCTCTGAATCACGGGGGAATAATATAGACCACAGTTCTCTAGTTTTAAAGCAATAATCCTTAAACTCCTTATCTTGGATGTCATGGTCATCAATGCCATAGCCGCGAATTGATCCTTTTTCCACATCAACAAAATATACATAGATATCTGACTTCTGCTTAAGGAAAATGGACAGTGCTTCAGAAGTTCTGGGAAATAAGTGCACCCTTGCATTATTATCAACCAAAAGATGTAGTCGTCGCTCAGCTGAGTCTGTCATTGGCAGAGGAATTACTTGAGATATGGAATAGGATAGGCTATATGACTCCACTTCTTTCCCAGTGCGAGAATCCACAAATGAGAGAATTCCCAAAGCATTAGATCCTACATCACATTTCCCAACTATTAGAACCACAGGGTTCTCATCTAAAGCATGCTGATGAGGCACCTGCCATGGAAAAATTTCCACCACCGAAGGAGCTTGACATTCTTCTGACTTTCGGAAAGCAGGCAGCAAGAGTGACCATACAATGTGACCATCTCCACTGTGAAGGGCCAAAAGTTTTCCTGCTTTTGTTAGTACTATCAATAACTTCCGAAATCCATTGTGATCCCTGGTCAGTTTTGATTTCTCTGCATTATTCAACCTCATTTCTTGTATAACAGCTACATCGTCAACACTTGCAAGCATCAAAGTTGCCTTCAATTTGAGCAAATGGCCCTTTTATAAACCAGCAATAAAGAATGTGTCAGTAGAGTGTCTGAACCCAAGTCAGAACACTAAATACGTAGAAAAGTAAAAGGAAAGTTAATTAATTTAATCTTACCTTCAACCACTTAAACAAGTTTTGCTCCACTGCAGCAACTGAAACACCATCTCTCTCTAGAGGTAATTCTGCAGTAGTTGTATCTATGATAGAAGCAAGTCCATCCTCTCTACTCCAGACAACCTCACCCTGTTGCAATAAAGCAAGAGAATGGTCTTCTGCAACTACTAAGGCCCTAAACCCAAATGACTTATCTGTACGCAAATAAGTATTTATAAAAACCTTTTTAATAAGCCCTCTTTGGGAATCTTGAACTATAGTTTCCCTCAATACTTCACTTTTTTCATCACTATCAAGTATAACAGTAAGAGAAACCTTGTTATTTTCTAGATGTCCCACCACTGCAAAAGCTTGCTGCTCTGGTGATAAAGATAGGCTATCACTAATAACAGCCGGTTCACTAACTTTCTCAAGTAAATGTAGCTCACTACAAGAATTTCCAATTTTTATCAGTAAAATATGTGATTTCACTCTCAATGCAAAAGCATCAACGAACTTTAATGGAAGGAGTTCTGCTTCAAATGAAAAATCTTCAAAAATAGTAGCAATAGCTGTCTGATGCAGTGCCAGCTCTCCCTTTGCTATGTTACTAGTAACAATAGTTGATCTTGCAGAATCTAGTGCAACCAATGTATTCTTCATCACAATTAATTTATCTAATGATAGATCTCTGGGAAAGGTTGCCACTTCATGTTTCATGATTTGTCCATTCAAGGGATTTACCATCCAGGAAGCAACAGCTGATTTCCCAATAAATCCTACTGCATAAATACTTTCTCTATCTGGAGAGAAAAATATACTTTCAATGCTGACTTCAGTTTCCTCCTCACTGCCACAAAACATACACAGTTAGCATTAAGTTGTCTAAATGTAAAACTATTTATTTATTTCTTATCTTGTAAAACTATACATAAAAGGATACTACAAGCAGAAAATTCCCACACACAATGTCCTTCTAGACTACTAATTTGTGACAATCCTCTCAAAGTTAAATCATAATTCATGTATTACAATGATCTGAGAACAATTAAAATGAATAGGATGAGAATATTTATTGGCTATTGTTATGAAAAGTTTTGTTTCCACATATACATTATTACATAGAGTGGGGAAAAAGCACCGGCAATCCCTCAGTACTAACCTTTCAGCAGAAAACTCTCTTCTCCAAAGAAGTTCCCCATCCATACTTGACACAGCATTCAACCCCCCTCTACTATAAACAAGAATAGCATTATGCTTGTCATATTTAGCATCCACCTGTCACAGTGCAAGATTGATCATAAGCCCAAGAGATATGAAAAATTATGTAACCTTACAAGAATAAAGCCACCAAGCAAGCAATTATTGCATTCATTGCTATAAGAAATATGTTCTTACAGGTACAGATAACAGGCACTTAGAAGAACCTGAACCTTCCAAAAATGACTCCCAGATCATCTGACCATCAGGAAGGTTCCATGCTCTTAGAATACTTCCCGAACTGGATAGAGTAATGACATCTGCAGTCCAAAACACGTAGGGGTCAAAACTTAATGAGCCATTTGAAGTTGAACCACAAACAAGAAATCTCTCCAGATCAAACATAGTGTTGGATGGTAGCATTATTTGCAAAATTAATTTCATTGATTTTTTTGTTCAGCTCTACAAAATTTATAGAAACCCAATTCCATAAAAGTGGTAACAAAATTACCATTCAGAATTTTACAAACTACAATATACACATTTAATGACTCTCCAGATCAGACAAAAGTTAAATTTGTTGCCTATCACAACCTATATAAAATTAATCCATCATATGACAACATCCACAAGCAAAGCTAGTAAGTCTCATGTCTTCGGACATATTCACCACCACCCTTCTGAATAGCATTTAGGTAATCCACTAACAGAATTTATAAGTTCCCATTTTGATTTGTCAGATCGAAAAAAAATTTGTGACCTATATTAAAAATGCGAAAACATGATACACAATTCACATAAAAGATGGGTGGAAAGGAATGAGACTCTCAAAAGTCAGTGTCAGAGCCCAAAAAACAAAAGCAAACACACTGCTAAGCAGCAAGAGCTATAATATTCGGTTAAAGGAAAGGCATTCTAGGACAGTAAACTCCAGATCCTGAAAATTCAAAATTCCAAATCTCTACCCAGTCCTTGAAATTGATTTGAAAACCTTCCCACATAGAATTTTTTGAATTTATGCAACTTCTAGCACCTGATAGGAAGATGGGGTAAAGAGAAACAACACTCATGAAAATTTGACAAAGGAAGACTCATTTGAAGTATTCTCATATCCGTTATATATGATAGGCAAAATGAGTCCAAATGGATGAGGGAGTTGGGACTCAAGCAATTTTTGCATTTTCAACACAAAGTACATGGCAGCTTCTACTAGTTGTGAGGCTATCTAGTTTTGCAAATTCATTGCAAAGCTTACTGATCAAATGTTGGAACCGACCATTGTGTACTTTGACAATCAAAGTTGCCTTAAGCTATATGAAAATCCAATGTCACAATGGAATTTTCATTCTTTAGCATGTTCCTTTAGATAAGCAAGAACTCCTGAGAACAAAATTTGGGTTAATGCAAAACAGCTTCCTTGCAAAGAGAGAGTGTTAACTTTTTGTCACTCCTAAGGTTTTTTTTAAGCACTGCAAGTGAAAAAACAACTAGACACATTTTTTATTTTTTTTATGAATTAAAACCTGCTAAGTTTAGGCATGAATGTTGCACCCAGTACAGCCTATTGTTAGCTGAGTTCAGCCAATATTTTTTGTAGATTTTTGTGGCATCTTTTATTGTATATCTTTTACGGAAGATTTTTTTATGATTAAAAAAACTAAAAACAAGCCACCTTTTGTGAGCGCCTATTTAATGGGTTATTTATTAGCCCTTGGCATCATTATTTGTACTCTCAAACTATCAGAAAAAGAAAACAATTTTTAAAAAAACCTAGAATTGATGACTTATTCTGATTACAGTTTTCATTGTTTTAGGTTATTTTGCTTACAGTTTCTTCTTGTGTGTGTCATAATCCAATTTTTTGTTAAATTATTTTATTGATTGAGGATATGAAAAATTTTAAATCATTTATTTATGAAAATTAAAAAACAAAATAAAAATAATAATATAAAGAATAGAAAATCCTTTGTATTAATTGATTTTGGTTGAAAACTCTTAGTGAAGCAAGTTGTTATGGCATGCAATCTGCCACTTACCTTTCCATTTAAGTTCCCCATAAAATAAGAAGTCATACTTTCCATTTAAGTGACATCAAATGGGTGCTTGTATATGGCGTTATGGGAGTGACATAAAAGAACGGGAGAATAGAACCAGCAAGGAAGAGAATCGAAAGAATTAGGAGAGCACGGAAAGAGACAATATAGAGAATTTATTCAAGGAACCTCAATGGAAAATATCAATTTGGATTCAGGAGATGCAAGGATAGAACAGAGGAGGTAGTGTGGGTAGATACCCAAGCATCAGTTGAGGTAGGAAGCTCAAACCTTATTGTTTGCATGCTATTAATTAATGTTTTTACATAGTTTAATATTAGTTATACCTGAGCATGATTTGAAATGTTTTCCACGTAGAGTATATAGGATAGAATATTATCCTAAGCTTGACAGAATTCTGATACTGATACTTCAGAACCATTTTTTTATGTCTTGCATTATTCACGTTTGATGTTTTTGAGAATATGTTTGCATGCCATGTTTTGCAAAGATCAGATCTAACAAACAGATCTTCAATCTTATACATTTGCGTACCAGACCAAATCGACCTTGAGCTCAGCCTATTGGTCATTACATTTGAACGAAAAGTTTCTAAAGCTTTCTCAACATATCCATTTTGGGTATGCCCTGCAATCATTTCCTCAATCATCCTGTCAAATAAATTACACACATTATCTGGACAAGTGCATTTTGCACATATGTCTGTTTCAATAGAGATGAAGACCATACCTCATTCCTTTCATCCAATTTTGGCCGAAGATGCACATGTGCTGACAAAGATCGTGGACTTTGGCCTTAGTACTGCATTCAAGATTCTTTGGTCTTCATCTCTCCCATGTAGTGTTTTACTTTCAGAATAAGTCATTAGTCACTTGCATACCAGTCTCTATTAATAATATCTCAGCCATAGATGTTATAATAAATCTCTCGTCTTAATCGCTACTAAGTCAACAATGCTTGCAGCTTTGTAAAATGCACTTATAGAATGGAATTGTAGTTCAAGATATCAACTAACATGTAAAATGCCTTAGTGATATCAATATCTAACCAATCATTTCTATGACATACATTGTTGGATAATGTTATCAAGTTAACTTGTTTACCCAAGTATATATGCATATGAATAATAAGGATATAGAACGTTGATTAAAATATATTTATCTAAATCCAGAAAGGAAAGAGTATAATTTCCAAACCTAAGATCTTGATTGTTCTCTCTCTGTAACGTCCCCTTTTTTAATGGAGATTTCTAGCCTATTTCATTCCCATAGGCTAAGGTGGGCAATTATAAGGGAATAATTTAATTAATTATTTTAAAGCTGTTCCAATAAAATTAAATATAAAAAAGTTACTTTATTACATAAAGTATCTTTTAGAAGCTTTAAGGAGGTTAAATTGGATCTTTCTAGAAAATCCAACTGAACCTTTAAAAAGAGATGAGAGGAAATCATTTGGACATCTTGGATTTGATATTTCTTTTAGAGAATTTTGTAGAGCTTGTTCTCCAAGTTCAATGTGCCCTAGGAAGAAAACCCTTGGGTATTTTGGTTGGTTGGACGAAAACCCAGCTCAACCCTTGGTGAATTCATATAAAGATGCATAGTTGCACTTCAATGGTCAGATTGTGAAGATTTTAGAAATTTGGGAAGTCTTTCCATGAAGGCAAATAGTGGGTTTCAGGCATCTAAGAGAAATAAATATCATTTTTGCGTATTTGGAGGAAAAGGCACAAGAGTTGCAAGCTACAATACCCGCTACAGCACCCGCCACCATTGTTATCTTATTGCAGACATCGAGAAATGAGTGCAATCTGCAAACCTGGAGTGAAGGCATCTGGATGTTTACAGGGGAGTTGCAGTTATTTCTTAAGGATTCATAGACCAAACCCTAGCAACTCCATTATATGGGTTATTGGGTATTTCAATGCTAGGAGCACCATGTATGGTACTACTAATAAGAGAATTCCCAGTTGATGGTGCAAACAGGTATATTCAGTTCCAGATTTATTAATATTCTAATGTGGTATTATTACAAGATATTGATGTGTGAAGGAGTGCAGATATAGAACACTCATTGGTTATGTTCAGAAATCTATTTAAACGTGCAAAGTTCAGGGCAGATTTACCTTCACTTCTGCCCTAGTTTGTAAGAGGTCAGAATTGTCCCAGTTAAATGGAAGGAATTCTATTTCGTTTGCAAACTATGAATGAAATCTGAGTTATACAGTAATGCCCTGTGTATGAATGATGCAATTTCTGAAGTACTCTGGCTGATGACAGACCTGCAGATTTAGAGACCTGGATTGTTTATATAAGTTTGTTTTCAGAAATGTAATTGCAGATTTCATTATCAGAATTTTACCTTGTCTTTCATTAATGAATTTATGTCATTTATACTAAAATTGCAAAAGAAAACCTCTTAACCTAAGGAAGCATGCAAAATGTTTAAAAAAATGTGTAGGAAGAGCGCATGATCTTTTTGTGATAGTTTAGGGGTTTTTACACTCTCTTTTAGTAATCAGTGATAATACCTTAAGTGGCATCTATATTGTGTGATTTTTTAATTAAATGGTAGAGATTGAATTGTTGAAGATATATAATTAACTACAATTGGTGAAAATTTATGAAGAAATAAAGAATACTATAATAGATTGAATATCCATAATTAAAAGATGAAATATTAGAGTATCTGTGAACTTGTTAAATTTTAATATTGACTGGGTCATTTCTTAGGTTGCTGATTACTTAACCTAGACTGACTAGAGGAGAGGAAAGAAGTATATTATTAAGTCAACAAATACTATATGAATTTGAAATCAAGTTAGTCAGGCAAGACACTCTTTAAGTATTATGTGAAGACTTAGGAATGGATATTCAGATAGCCACCCTAGCATTTATTTAGCCTTGGATGGTATATGGTATAGACTTCATCATTTGATTGTTTTGGTAAAATATTGAGTTAATTAATGAAATGATCAAACAATCATTTAAAGAATTACATAAACGATGTTTCTATAACGAAACAATCGTAAATTAGAAACTATCTACTATGTACACTAAGTTACATTATTGACCATTAATAATAATTTAATACCTTCCTTGATGGTCAATCTGTCAACTACACCAAGCTGCCCCCTAAATTTGACAAACTTGTTCGGGCTCGGGGACTTGGTGAGAATATCTGCCGTTTAATCTGCTAACGGAACATACAGCAACTGAACTGATATGTCTTCATCCAGCTTCCGAATGAAGAGACAACGAAGTTCAACATGCTTGGTTCTCTCGTGGAAGACCGGAATCTTGGCCAATTTGAACACCCCTTGATTGTCACAGCAAAGGGGAGTAGGATCTGCTTGAGACATCTACATGTTTGAAAGCATCCTCTGAAGTCAAACTGCCTCACACGCTACATTAACTATTCCTCGATAATTTGCTTCTGTCAAGGAAAGAGCCACCGCCTGCTGCTTCTTGCTAGTCCATGTGACTGCACCAGATCCCAAATTACTACACCAAATCCAAAATTACTACCATACCTAGATGCTGATTGTTTGTCATCAACGGAACCTGCCCAATCTGAATTTGTATAACCAATAAGTCTAGGATCGTGACTTCTGCTGTATAGAAGACCAAAATCAGAAGTGCCCTTCACATAACGTAGCACACGCCTTGTTGCTACCCAATGATCAGTCGTGGGGGCAATCATGAAGTGTGAAATTTAGCTCACTACAAAACTAAGATCAGGCCTAGTAGCAGTAAAGTAGATGAGATTGTCGAATAGTTGCTTAAATGCTTATTCATTCACCACAAGTGTACCTGATTTGGTTGTCAGCTTCAGCCCTTTCTCCATAGGTGTGGATGCAAGTTTGCAATCTTGCATCCGAAACTTGTCAAATAGATTGCGGGCATACTTAAACTGAGATATGAAGATACTACCTTTAATCTGCCAAACATAAACACCTAAACAATAGTGCAGAAGTCCCAAGTTTGTCACGTCAATATAGAGGTCATCAATATAGAAACAAGAATAAGAATATCATCACCATTATTTTTGACATACAGATTGGAATCAAATGGACTCCTCTGAAAGCCATTATTTGTCAAGTACTTGTCTATCTTGATGTACCAAGCCCGAGGAGCTTGTTTCAAGCCATCGAGTTCTTTCACTAGTCTGCACACTTGATGTTCTTTTCTAGCAACCTTAAACCCTAGAGGTTGCATCATGTAGACCTCTTCTTGCAACTCACCATTGAGGAATGCACTCTTAACATCCATCTAATGGACTTTCCAACCAAACTGAGCTACTATGGCAAGGACAAGTTGAATGTTACTCATCTTGGTTGTAGGAGCAAAAGTTTCCTCATAGTCAATGCCTTCCTTCTGTGAGAACCCCCTTGCAACAAGATGTGCTTTGTACTTGTCAAGGTATCCGTCAGCTTTGTACTTAACTTTATACACCCATTTGCAGCTAACGGGCTTCTTCCCTAGTGGAATATCAGAGAGGACCCAAGTGTTATTCTTCAAAAGAATCTAGTGTTCAACTTCCATAGCCTTTTCCCACTCAAGAATTCTTTTAGCCTAAGAATATGTTTGGGGCTCAAAAACACTATGAATGTTGGCCATGAGAGCAAAGTTGATTGTATTTTGTTGCTTGCTCATGTTTCTAGAAGATCTACCCTTGATGAGCTCATCAAGATGAAGATCACTTATGGTCTTAGTCCACCATTTAGGCCGGAGACTAGAAGAACCAACATCAGGTGCAAGAGGAATAACAAGAATAGGATCTGGAACAGGTTGAACAGGTGGAAGATTAGCATCATCCGAAGGAAATTCAGGTAGTGCATCATCAAATTCAGATTCCGCATCATCCCTCCCATCAAGTGAACAAATGGAAGACGGAAACCCAAATCAGTAGACTTCAAAGGGTGATCCTTAAAATTCTACTCAAACGAGGATAGCTGAAAAAGCCCTCGTTCTTCATCAAAGACAACATCACGACTAAAGATGAGATGATCAATGTCTACATCAATCAGTCGGTAAGCCTTGTGGTTGTCACTGTACCCTGTAAACTTAAGTTTTTGACTCCTGGAATTCAATTTGGAGCACTTGGCATTTGGAATCCAAACATATGCTATAGAGCCAAAGACTCTCAAATGACTGATCCTAGGTTTGCGACTACCCCAGGCTTTCTCAAGAGTCTTCCCCTTAACAGCCTGTGTGGGAGACCGATTAAGAAGATAGACTGCGGTGTATACTGCTTCTGCCCAATATTTCTTAGGAACATTCCTGTGTTCCAACATTGACCTAGCCATTTTAGTTATAGTGTGGTTGCGACGTTCTACAACGCCATTATGTTGAGGAGTGTAAGGTGTGGTTAATTGGCCTTTGATGCCATGAGTATCACAAAAGTTGGAGAAAGCGGTAGAACAAAACTCCCCCCCATTATCTGACCTAAGAGTGACTGTGGGACAGCTGGACTCTTTTTCTACTAAGGCCTTAAACTTCTAAAATATAGTAAACACATCTAATTTATGTCTAAGAAAGTACACCCACATTTTAAGATTGAAATCATCAACAAAAAGCAAGAAATACCTGGAACCAGTAACAGAAGGTGTATTCATTGGACCACATAAATCAGCATGAACCAACTGCAGTACCTTTGAGGCTCGCCATGAGTCACCATCCTTGAATGGTGTCTTGTGTAGCTTCCTAGCCTGACAAGCTCCACAAACCCGGTGATTCTGAGTCTGAATCTCAGTTAAGCCAAGAACTAAATCCTCTCGAACAAGTTGAGCAAAATAGTGGACGTTTAGGTGACCATATCGTTGATGTTAGAGATTGCTGGTAGAAGATGATTTAGCTGCAAAGGCATGCTCCAGAGAATCACTTGTATCCACAAGTCTATATAGACCATGATCCTCGATGCCAACAGCCACAATAGTGTGAGTCGCACCATCAACAATCAAAGAGTTGTGTGAACCAAATACCACATCAAGCTAAGGAGAATGCCACATAATCTGGCTCTCTGAGAGAAGGTTTAGTTCCAAGCAAGGAACATAGCATACATTGAGGACTATAAGATTCCTCCCACCAGACTATATCTGAACGTTGCCCTTGCCGACAATAGTGTACTCTTCTCCTCCACCAAAAATGACTGAATCGGTGAAAGGTGACAAGTCTGTGAACCAATCACGTTGATGAGTGAAGTGTTGAGAAGCACCAGAGTCTATGTACCAAGCAGAAGATTTGACATGACCTGCAGGATATTTTGCCATGAAAGCGTAGAATGCAGATTCTTTTTGCTCGGAGTGCTTTATGACATTGGCCTTAGGTTGAAAACCTCCCTGCTTCCACTGTTCGGAAGCTATCCAATTTCGATAGTCCTTTATCAAGTGGCCATATTTGTGGCAATAGTTACACTAAACTTTCTTTTTCTTCGAGCTATCTTACGACTAACTAGGGCCTTTTTGCTGAGATGACTGAGATTTGCCTTTATCCTTGTGAAAGGATTTGGCTACAAAGGCTTGTTCTGAGGAGGACAAAGTGGCACTGCTACCAAACTATTGTTTCCAACGATCCTGCTGCAGAAGTTTGGTGTATAACTCTGGAATACTTTAAGTAAACATTCGTTGAAGTAATGTTGAGCGTTTCAATGAAGTGCTCATAGGATTTAGGTAGACTCTTCAGGGTGATTACTACCATATCCTCTTCCTCCATTTTTCAACCAATGGCTTCTAGTTGATCCTAAATGTCCTTAATCTTTGTCAAATGGTCCTATAAGGACATACGCTTATCCATCATGATAGAAAATAGTTGGTTCTTTAGGAAGAATGCTCAGCTCTTATCTGATGTCTCATGGAGATCCTTCAAAATAGTCCAGATCTCTATAGCTATCTTACCGGATGGCACTTGAGGCAGCCGATTATCAGTAACTGAAAGTTTGATAAGCATGACCACTTCTCGATTGCACTCATCAAACTTATCCCGATCTTGTCCAGCTATGGTAAGACGAGTTTCCGTACCCAAAACGAGGGTATCAAGGTGGTGATATTCAAAGATGGTCATCATCCACTGCTTCCATGTGTTATAATTTTTGCCGTTGAATCATTGACTACCTTCCAACATTATGTTGGTCAAAGATGCCATCGTGCATGCTTTTCGAGGCACAGAAAACAAAGAATGTTGAAGAGGTGAAAAATTGACTACGAAATCCAAGGCACAAATCCCAATGCAGAAACAAAGGCAGATTCAAATACGAACTCTGAGGAGTACGACTGGAACGAATCCTGAGGTAAAAATTTTAACAGACCTAGAAAATTTTGATGGAGACCCAGAAATCTTCGTAAAAACCCACGAAGAATCTATAGGTTAAAATTTATTCTGACAAAAAAATATGAGGATTGTATAAAAACCCTAGGTCAGATCTGTAACACCCAATAAATCTGCCAAATCACACAAATAAGGCACAAAAAAATCGCGGAAAATGCAGGGTTGAGCTGAAACCCTAGCTGTCGGTAAAAACAGGTCGCAGAAAAAGATATCCGTCACTGAAAAAAATCTGCCAAAAATGCAAAATCATGTCATAGAAAAATGGCGAAAGAGAGGTGCAAAAAAACTCCACGGAAGTTGCAGCTCCGTCGCGCGTAGATCTTGAATAAACACATAGAACAAACGCGACCGTCATAGAGAACGGAAGACCCGTCGCATGATGAAAACGCGCAAAAATCCATGAAATCAAACCAAAAAAAAAACATATTTCGCGTTGAGTTTGCAAGCCGAGAACAAATATGAACACAAACAGAAGATCAAGAAATCCGACAAGCAGAGATGCAAAAAATTGCGTGGGTAGGTCGTGTGGCTAGTATAGAGAAATAATTCTGCCCTGAAGAAAATTGTTTTTTTTTTTTTCAGAAAACCTTAAAAAAATGAAATTTTTAGAGGAAAAAAAAAAAAAATTTCTCTTTCCCCCTCTGATACCATGTTTTGGTAAAATATTGAATTAATTAATGAAATGATCAAACAATCATTTAAAGAATTACATAAACGATGTTTCTATAACGAAACAATCATAAATTAGAAACTATCTACTATGTACACTAAGTTACATTATTGACCACTAATGATAATTAATAAAGATATTATTCTAATATTGATAAGTAAAGTTACATACTATAAATCATGCTTATCATTAAAGAAAATTTAATGCTATTGGGATCTTGGAATTGGAATATTCCCCTTACTTTTGAAAATATGATGTTTGTTCTTTGAGCAAAAATTATTTATACTCAAAAAGGATAGTAGAATCTTTGGCTTTAATTTATTTGTTGATGGTCGGCTCAAAAAGAAGCTTTGGCCAAAACTTATCACTTGATCTCTTCGTATATGCTTGTCATTTGAATCATTGTTCCACACTCTCTTCCATATCATGATATCGATACATTAGCATCTTTGAATGTAGCTATATCATGTTCCACCAGATTCCATTATTCCTACAAGAGTTGGATTGCTAGGCATCCTCATGCGGATTCGGGCTCTTTATGTTAGGAAGAATTTCAGGGAAACACGGTCCTTCGTGGTTGGTTAGAAAAGCACTCTAACAATGTTCTTGCCAGTGATGTGCTCAAGGGAGATAGATGTCGAGAATTCCTCTCAAGATTACCATCAGCTATGTATTTTATATACTCATTGTATTTGACCTTATAGTCTCTTGTAAAGGAAACAATTTCCTTATGTTTGAGCTTATGTACTTAGACATTATATCAAAATCTATCACCATGTCTCTATTCTTATATATTTGAGTAAACTGTTTTAATGTATACTTAATTAAGTGTGAGATTAAATGTATTTATGTAATTTAATATTTTAATAATATGGAGGTCCTTACAGTATGCAAGTTAGGGCATTTCAGTTGTAGGTTTCATCTAAGGCTAATAAAGTTAAATTTTGATCAAATTCTAAGGTGCAAAATTTGCATAATATGTGTTGCATTTCGACAAAGGGAAAGAATTATTTTGGGCCAAATCTATAAATTTTCCACAAAATGCACTCTTATACAAATCAAGTTATGCATACCAAAAGAGATTGTTGTTAATGTGTGGGGCTCATACCTCAAGGGTTTCAATTCATTTTGAAATGTCAAAGGCAATTGCAAATCATGGAGATATGTTTATTGTTATCCATGAAAGCGGATTCAAAAGTCCACATGGCTTAATGTTTCATTGACAAAGTTTGACAAATCAATGTCTGGGTGCAAGAGAAGCTAAAGGCAGATCAAGTTAAGTACAAATGGCAAAATATTCTGCATAAGGGAAACAAGTTCCAGGTTGGCAATCATGTTTTGATTCTTGGGCAAAGAGAAGCTTCAGAGACCAGCCAAGAAGCTAAAACCTGTAAGGTAAGGTCCATTTCAAATTTTCGAACAAGTGAGAGAGAATGGTTTTTGGTTAGACTTGCCTCCCTATATGAAGATGTATTTTGTTGTTAATGTTGATAACCTTTGATTGTTTGAGCATTCAATGTTGGATTAAAGGGTGACGTTGTTCTGGACAAGATGATGAGGACAACAAGGAGAGTAGAGCAAGAAACATGATTAGTAAGGTTGAAGGGACAATCTCTAAGCAAAGCCAAGTGGTATCCCAAAAAGATGTGGGGAACAAAATTCCTTGCTTGTTGAGTGCCTCGGCTTTTGGGGAACAAAAGCCTCCTTGGTAAGGAGGTGTGGTCCAAAAAATGGATCATAGTTGCATGATCAAGAGGTTAGAGTTGTCATTTCAGCCATGGAGCTGTCTTAGACGATAGAAGCAGGAAATCATCTATGTTTGGTGTATTTTGTTGCCAAGAAGTCTGGACTCATGTCAGAGGCATACTTGATCTGATACAAAGCAACTCAAGGAAGCCTTGTGTCATGACCCCGATTTCTAAGGCCTAGCTGGCCTTCCTTGCGGTGCTCCTTAGCACCCGTTAATCATTTTTGGTTTAGTATTATTTAATAATTGGGGATATTTTATTAAATATCCTATAGTCGGCTTTTATTAAAATTATGTCTTTTTGTTTCACCAACCTGAGGTCGGCTCCTTGATAACACGACACACCTATTCTATTTAAGGAGGATCGTGGCTTTTGTGGAGGCATGCTTGGAAAAACGTTTGTCTTCTGCCTTTGTGTACATGGATTCTGGATGCAGCCCCAGAGCTATTAGACAGGTTGGGACGAAGCTCCCATCCTAAGCATTTGTCTTTTCAAGCTATTCCGATGAATAACTTAACTCTGCCTTTGTTCATCCGTTGAACTTGACAGGATTGTTGCGCGACTCAGGGAGAGTGTGAACTTGGTTTCAGATTGTTAGAAGGAGATAGCGAAGGGAAGTCTGAGTTATATCCAGAGGCAGATCAGTAATAACATCAAATAGGTGTTACATTAGTACATAGCGATCTCCAACTTCGGGAGAAGATCATAAGACTACATATCTAAAGGAGAATCAGGCGATAACACCTGCACCCTAAGTCACAAGGTTCGAATTCGACAACCATGAAATTCGGATGAAATTCAACCTGGAAAAATTCGAAAAAGAAAAATTCGGATAAAATTCGCCTTATATAATTTTGTCTATTTTTAAATATATGTATAATATATATAATATGCACAAAATGGATTTCTTGATAATATTTCACAAATTTTATAGCAAATGCAAGGTGTCAAGCCTAGCATCCTGCTTGCCATCTGGGAAAATTAAATGGGTTCGTAAAGTGATATATATAATATGCACAAAATGGATATATATAATGTGCACATACTCAAACTTCCGAAAATTATATATTATCAAGAAATATGCTAAAACTGGGTTGGTAAAGTTTAAAGAGACATCACCCGCGACCCAACAATTGCAGACCCCTGCGACCTATATCACCATGTTCAAATTCGAGTTTGATTAATTTGACATAAATTCGCCTTATATAAATAACTATTATTTTTAAATATATAATATTTTTATTCAATATAAATAAAAATGATAAAACAATAAATAAATCTAAATCTATTTAATAATAATGAGTAAATTAAAATAACATATATATTATATATAATATGAAATCTTTAATCTATTTAATATTAATAAGTAAATTAAAACAACATACATTTAATGTGAAATCTTAACTTAAATATATAATATTTTTATTTAAAATAAAAATGCTAATATAATCAATAAATCTAAATCTATTTAATAATAATAAGAAAATTAAAATCACATAAATTTAATATGAAACTTTAATCTATTTAATATTAATAATTAAAATGACATACATTTAATATGAAATCTTAAGAACCAAAACCACAAAACTAAATTTAATATGCCTTCTTGCGTTGAAGCCATTACTAGTCGAGTCTGTGACGGACAAAGAGCTTCGATGGCAGCACTGCGTGGGAAACAGCGGCGACGGGGCAGGGGTTCACACCCACAAAGCACGAAAAAATAGCTTTAATGGCGGGCACGAACATATACCTTCAGTCACGTGACAAACAAAAAGAGCAAAAAACCCTCAAAACGGACAGACGTGGCTGAGCATGGAGTATTCGGCGACCTTCAAACCTCTGAGAAATCCGTCAAAACCTCGACAGATATACCCTAAAAAATGCTAACATTTCTGCCATACAAATTTTACACGAACGTTTCTGCAGACACCCGCGACCCAGCAGTTGCCGAATTTATGGACAAATTTGAACGATTTTTTTATAAAAGTTTGAAATTCGATTAAATTCGAACCTCACCCATGAAAATTGCCGTATTCTGTGACTTAGCCTGCACCCAAGCAGTTTACAAATAAGAGTTGGAATCGACCCAGAAAGCCAATTGCAATCCAATAAAATATTGCTTGCACCTGGAAATGCAAAGCAATATTTGATATCGTGGTTTTCAAAGAAACCTCGAAGGCTCTCTGAATCGTGTGTAATGATCTCCATAAAATTTCAATAGATATTCATATTTGTAGTCTGTTTACTGTTCTGTTAATCTGAGTATTCGGCTGTCACTACTTTTGTAGCTTTAAATCTGAGAGACACTGTTTTCCATGAAGTGAATGCAAACTACACATCATAAAAATCAGCTTTAATCTTGTTTCAATATATTCTGTATAAGTGGTCTCTTACAGTGGTATCAGAGCATTTATCTTGCCAGTTGTAGGGTTGATGAGCGAGAGAGAACAAAGGTACTTACTTGCAGAGAGAACAGAAAAAGGTTTCCCACATGGGTGAAACCGACGAAGAAGCAAGGGCCTTCTTCAAGAGGTATGAAGAACTATATCTCAGTGTTTCTGAGACTCTTAAGGAAGTGGCCCAACTGTTGAAAGAGCTCAAATAGAATGATGATGGTGATAAATCGATCAATGACAAGGGCGAAAGAAGTAATCTCAATGGTGGGAAGCCTGCATCAGATAAAGAAAGGACTTCACACTATACCAAATCCTTCAAAGCAAATTTTTTGACAAATGATGAAGTTAACAAAGGGCAATCAGATCAAGCAAGTGGGATGAAACGCCTCCAAGCTGAATATCATGCTTTGAGTGAAGTAGGCAAAAAATCACCCAACCTTTGCAGAATACTATAATTTGAAAACTAGAGGGAAGGCATAGGAGGAAAGGGTATGAGGAGAGGAAAGACATCCAATACTTGCTAGGGAAGATTACACTCCCTAATTTTGATGGAACCAGTGAGACATCAGCAAAATCATGGTTGCAGAAGTTAGATACCAATTTTTTCTTAAATCCTATGCTTGAGGAAGAAGCTCTCAAATTTGGAAGGAGTAGCCCATGAATGGTGGTATCACGGCATTGAAACTCAAGGGCATGGTGCAATAACGTCTACAGAAGAGTACAATCAAAGATTAATTAAAAGGTTTGACAGGACAGATCCCGAGATACATTCTAGAAATTTAGCTCAGTTAAAGCAAGAAGGCAAGGTAAAAGATTATGTGTCTGACTTTCAAAAGTTTGCAGTAATGGTACCTAATGTGACAGATAGGAGGTTATTAGTACAATGCACAGAAGGCTTAGCTGAACCGTTGAGAGGGTTGCTCAAAGCCTTGAACCCTGCAACTTTCCAAGAAGCCATCACAGCAGCTTTAAATTTGGATGACTCAGTGGCTCGTGATAGTTTCAGCAGTCAAAAAACAGCCCCACCATTGCCACTCAAGAAGCCTTTCCAAAGGAGTCCAACACCTTCCAAGATTCCATTCATAAAATCGAAGCAATGATATTAGCAAGAACGAATTGAGGAGGAAAAAATTATGTTTTACATGCAGGGAACCGTGGCAGCCTGGACATCAATGTTTAGGAAAAGGGCAAATACATTACATTGAGGTAATCTCTGACAATGAGTCAGCAGGTGAAGAAGCTGATTCCGAGGATGAAGGAGAAAAAGTGGAAGTTCCTAAAGGGGCTCACTTGCTGCTCTTACAAGAGAACCCCATTTTAGTGCCTTCCGCATCAAGGGGATTGTAAAAGGACAGTGGGTCTTGGTTTTAGTTGATAGTGGAGCCACCTATAATTATATCAATGAGGAAGTAGTGAGGAGACTTGGATAGGAAACAGCCTCCATTGAAGGGTTTAACGTGAAAGAGGAACCATTTTATCTTGCACTTAAAAGGTGCCCCAAATGGAGTTAGCCCCAAAAGGCGTTACCAATAATTCATAATGCCATAATGACACCGAAATGCTGTCTTATGCACATCCTCGTTCCAGACCCTGATTTGATGGTAACCCGAGCATAGGTCAATCTTGGAGAAATATTTGGTGCCATGCAGCTCATCGATCAACTCATCAATTCTAGGTATGGGGCACCGATTCTTGACAGTCCTCTTATTGAGGGCTCAGTAGTCAATGCACATCCTCATGGTTCCATCCTTCTTAACTAGCACTACAGATGGCGTAAATGGGCTGGAACTCGGTCTTATATGCCCCATTTTCAGCAATTCTTTGATGGCCTTTTCAATTTCTTCCTTGTAAGCCTTTGGATGTCAATAGGGAGTAATAATAATGGGCTTTGCTCCTTCAAGTTCAATGATGTGCTGGAACCCTCTATTAGGGGGTAAACTTGGAGGTATATCATGGAATACTTTGTTATGTTTATCCAAGATTGTCTAAATCTACACATTGATTGTTCCTTCATCCTTAGCGAGGTTTGTGTTAGTGATGTAGCACTCTACTGTCCATGCTACTTGCTTCTTACATAAGACTCTCTCCATCCTTTTAGCTGATATCTCCATAGTTCCTTTGCTGGTCAGACCATGCAATACTACCCTTTCCCCCTTAAGTTGGAAGGAGATCTCCATCTTATGGTGGCCGGTCTCATACTTACCAATAGGTTGCAGCCATTGACATCCTAGAACCATTTCCATAATTATGTCTATTACGTAAAAGTCATCCTTCAGCTTGTAATCTTCCACGGGTAAGTGTCCCCTGCCTTTTTTCCCTTGTACCCGTACCGGGGACGAAATAGGGACGCGGGGACGGGAATTTGCCATTTCCTAAGCGTCCCTTTTTGGAAAAAACACAGGACATTTCGGGGGCGGGTGTTGGGCAATAGGGGACAACCAGCTATCCCCGGGACAGTCAGGGGATGCCTAGGCGTCCCCCAACCATCCTCGCGACAGCTGGTCATCCCCTACAGCCCATAATTTTTTTAAGTCCAAAATAAAATAAAATAATTTTTTTTTAATTTACAATAGAGGTTTTGTTGGCCCCACCAAGACCCCAAATAAACATTAAAATATAACAAACCCTAATCTAATGCATTAAACAAACAAAAGGAAGAAAAAGACACTCATTTTGACATTTGCAAAATAGGAAAAGAGCAACAAGAAGAGAAGAAGCAGCTGGTTAAGGAGTGAACAGCAGGTGAAAGAGGATGATCTTGGTTTACACTCTTAGTCTTAGACCTACCATGTGTTGATTATGGATAGCCATATATTTTCTTAGTTTATCTTGACATTATGATAGACAACTGATTATGGACTTATAAGTTTTAACTTTTCTATTTACAGTTTATGGCATCTCATAGTTATGGATGTTTAATATTTAATATTTATCATTTTATGTCTATTATGGATGTTTATGACAAATGTTTGTTGGCAATGATTGATAAAAGCATTTCAATTTTGGTAAAATGTTTGTCAATTCTCTTGTGAAATCTCAATTCAAGTCTAATGCAATGTATTAATGTCTATGATGAATGCTTTACCATTGTTATGATACACATATTTGAAATTTCTCTATATTTTAAAAAAAAAAACCCTCTTAATTTAACAGTCGTCCCTTGTCATCCCCCCAAAAATGACCCAAAAGTACCCCTGTACTGGAAACACGTCTCGGCGTCCCTTGTCGTCCCCCCAAAAATGACCCAAAAGTACCCCTGTACTGGAAACACGTCTCAGCATCCCTTGCCGTCCCTGTCCCCAAAACTCTGTGGAACATATATCTAAATGTGACTTTGGGCTGAACGAGATTCTATACTTGGGTTTTAAAATTAGTGAACATGGAGTAAGTGTAGATGAGTAAAAGATCAGGTCTATTTTAGAATGGCCAAAACCAAGCAATTTGACATAGTTAAGGGGATTCCTGTGGTTGTGCAGCTACTATAGGAGGTTTGTGAGTGGGTTTTCCAAGCTTGCTGCCCCATTAACAAATCTGACCAAGAAGGGTGCATTTGTGTGGACTTCAACAGCCCAACAAGCCTTTAAAAAACTCAAAGAAGTGATGAGTTCATGCCCTGTCTCAGCCATCCCGGATTTCTCCCTACCATTTGTCTTGGAATGTGATGCATCCGGTGAGGGGATAGGAGATGTCCTAATACAGAATAAACATCCCATAGCATTTGAGAGTAGAAAGCTTAAATAGGCTAAGCGTAAATTCTCCATCTATGACAAAGAGATGTTGGCTATAATGCAAGCTCTAAATAAATTCAAGCAATATTTAGTCTGCAATAAGTTTGTGGTCAAGACTAATCATAATGGTTTGAAATACATTCTCAGCCAAAGGGACTTAAATGATAGGTAGCAGAAGTGGGTAAGCAAGATTCAAGCCTATGATTTTGTCATAGAGTTCGTGAAAGTGAACAGCAATGTAGTGGTTGATGCTTTGTCTAAGCGACCTCATTTGCACTCTATCACTGATATAACTGCTGATTGGAGGTCTCTAATCATAGCTGAATATGTTAAAAATCCATTCACCAATGATATTTTAGAAGGCAAAGTGCAGGATGACAGGTTTAAGACAGCAAATGAATTGATCCTTTACAAGGGACGAGTGTTCCTTACACATGAATCCAAGATGAAGGACAAGATTTTAAAAGCTTGTCACGATACTCCATTCGCTGATCATCCGGGCTTCCACAAAACTTATAAACAAGGGAGCATTTCTCATGGAAAGGGTTGAAGAAAGATGTCATACGACATGTAAGGGAATGTAAGGAGTGTCAGCTCAACAAAACAGAGAATGTGTTTCAAGCAGGATTATTACAGCCGTTACCCATTCCCAATCAAAAACGGGAAAGTATATCTATGGATTTCATCACTAGGTTGCCCAAGGTCCAAGGTAAAGATTTCTTGTATGTAGTAGTTGATAGACTTACGAAATTTGCACATTTCTTGGCTATATCATCTGATTATAAAGTCCCCCAAGTGGTGGAACTATTCTTTATGGAAATTTTCGGACTCCATGGTCTTCCCAGGACAATTGTGAGTGACAGGGACAGCAAGTTCTTAAGCTTGTTTTGGCAAGAATTATTTCGTTTGACTGGGACAAAATTAACACCTAGCACCAGCTATCATCACCAAACGGAATTAGTGAACAAGTGGATTGAAGGATATCTAAGGAAATATGTAACAAGGCAGAAAATAGCATGGATCAGGTGGTTGCATTTGGGGGAATATTGCTATAACACAACCTACCACATGTCAATTGGCATGTCCCCCTTCAAAGCGCTCTATAAGTATGATGCTACTTCCTTTATGGATTTAATTCTTACAGATAGTAGAGTTCCTAGTGCTAAGGATGTTGTGCAGCAAAGCAAGGACATTTTGGAAGCCCTCAAGGAGAATTTGCGGCAAGCTCAGATCCAACACAAACTTTATGCTGATAGGCACCGAAGTGAACAAACTTTTAAAGTAGGAGATTTGGGGTTTCTTCCTTACCCATAGTCATCAATTAAGGGTAGTGGAGCTGAGAAGTTGAAACCACGATTCTATGGGTCTTATCCAATAATCCAGAAAGTGGGGCAAGTGGCCTATGAACTGGAACTACCACTTAAAAGAAAAATTCATAATACTTTCCATGTTTCATGTCTCAAGAAGGCTCTCGGACAGCAGGTCACTCCTTCGTCAGAGCTACCTCCTCTTGACTACGAGGAAAAGCTCATCCTAGATCCTGAAACCGTGCTCAAAGCCAGGGAGAAAAGATTAAGAAATAAGGTGATACCGGAATATTTAGTGAAGTGGAAGGGACTGCCACCTGAAGAAGCTACTTGGGAGGGAATTGATATATTTCAATATTTGAACACACTAGTCTACAATTGCTTGTGGTCAAGCGATTTGGGGATGGGAGGACTGTCATGACCTCGATTTCTAAGGCCTAGCTAGCCTTCCTCAGTGTGCTCCTTAGCACCCATTAATCATTTTTGGTTTAGTATTATTTAATAATTGAGGATATTTTATTAAATATCCTATAGTCCGCTTTTATTAAGATTATTTGTCTCTTTTGTCTTTTCACTGACCTGAGGTCAGCTCCTCCATAACACAGCACACCTATTCTATTTAAGGAGGATCGTGGCTTTGTGGAGGCATGCTTGGACAAACGTTTGTCTTTTGCCTTTGTGCACATGGGTTCTAGATGCAGCCGCAGAGCTATTAGACAAGTTGGGACGAAGCCCTCATCCTAAGCATTTGTCTTTTCAAGCTATTCCGATCAATAACTTAACTCTAACTTTGTTCATCTGTTGAACTTGACCAGATTGCTGTGTGACTCAAGGAGAGCGCAAATTTGGTTTCAGATTGCCAGAAGGAGATAGCAAAGGGAAGCCCTTGCTGTCAGCAACGAAATCACCAGACTTTGCCTTTTGTCTCATGACAAGGCAAGTCTGAGTTTTATCCAAAGGCAGATCCGTAATAACATCAAACAGGTGCTATAGACAGGAATTTGGAATTCCTTCAGCAGATAGCTAATAAATCTACATGGAAAGGGAAGGTATGTGGGTTGACAATGATAGTGAAGAGGAGAGTGAGGGGCCTGTGCTGCCGGAGTATGGAGAAGAATGGATAGAAGAGGATCCCAGAGAGGAGGAGAAGGAAGCCAATAGCCTGGCTCATGCAAAATGTGGGTCTGATTGCCCGATGATTGTTCGTGCTATACATGCCAAGAAAATGCGTAAAGAAATGGCTCGGGAGGAAGCAGCAGCAGAGGCAGAGGGCCTCAGGTGATGGAAGGTGGAGCTCATGCAAGAATGCGATGAGGACAAGCCAATTTTTTTCCAGTTTCTACCACGGTTTTTTGTTTTTTCTGAGTGTTACTTTTAAGTATAGGTATATAGGAATAGAATGTGGGCGAATCTGTCCTTAGCAGTACAAATAGAAGGATAGGCTTGGGCATATTTGCAATATACGGTTGCAATTTTGTTTCTGTTACTGCAACTGCAACTAAGTATGCAAATGTATATGGAATATACTAAGCAGAAGAAACTCTATAATCCTCTTTTTGATTATAATACAAAGGGTGCTGGCCCAACCCAGCTATTAATTTACCAAAAAAAAACATCAAACAGGCGCTACATTAGGACATAGCGATCTCCAACTTCGGGTGTAGATCATAAGACCACATATCTAAAGGAGAATCAGGTGATAACACCTGCACCCAAGCAGTTTACAAATAAGAGTTGGAATCGACACAGAAAGCCAATCGAAATCCAATATATTGCTTGCGCCTAGAAACGCAAAGCAATATTTGATATCGTGGTTTGCAAAGAAACCTTGAAGGCTCTCTGAACCGTATGTAATGATCTCCATCAAATTTCAATAGATATTCATATTTGCAGTCTGTTTACTGTTCTATTAATCTGAGTATTCGGCTGTCACTACTTTCTGTAGCTTCAAATCTGAGACACACTCTGTTTTTTAATGAAGTGAATGCAAACTACACATCATAAAAATCAGCTTTAATCTTGTTTCAATATATTCTGTATAAGTGGTCTCTTATACCTTGAAGCAAGGGTTCAAATGGTTAAAATGTGCTAAAACTAAAAGTCCATGGTTATGAAACTGTCAATTTCCACAAGTGGTGGTTTTGCAATCACCACTTGCTCTCAAGTGGCGATTCCACAATTGCCATGATGTTTTCGCAATCTCCACCTTACCACAATCTTTGATTTCCTCATAGTGAAGATAAAGCTTAGATTTTGGAGTGCTTTGATGGTTCATTCACATATATGTCATTTGAACTTTCTTTTGGCAGCTATGTTTTCCTAGACACTTCTTGTATTAGCAACAAGTTCTTTGGGAAGAAAATTACCTTTTAGTTTAGCCACCATCCTGTTCCAAGATGTGACTTTGGCTTCGCCCTTCTTCCTTCTCTCAGCTTGCTCATGAGTGCATGCCCCTTGAGTTTGGTCTTTGTGAACTTGAACTTCTATTCTTCAGGTACATGTTCAACTTCAAAATAAGCATCCATGGCTGTAATCCAATCCAGTAAGTCTTCTCCATTCAAACTACCACCATACATGGGCAAAACCCTTACCTTGTACTGATCACTTCCAACTGCCTTCAGAAGTCTGATGGTCCTCTGCTCCTTAGGATCCAACGGTTCCTCATCTTCTGCCTCTTGGAAGTCTTCCTCTACTTCTTCATCACTGACATCTCCTATGTCAACATTTCTTCTTTGGTTTGACTCCAAGGCTTCAAGCCTTGCCAAAAGGGCATTGTAGGATTCTTGCAACTTTGCATTCTTTTCTCTTAACTCCTGCAACTCTCTTGCAGTACCTGCATTTTTAGGAGGCATCTTGACACCAACTCTTTACTCAACCTTCAATCTGCAATCTCCCACCAACCAAGGGATCCAATTGCTAGCTCTGATACCAATACGATGCAGAGGGCTTGGAGGATTCACACACATCAACTAGACATAGTGTCAATCTTCATCTTAATTTCGTAACAACACTTACCTAAAAGACCTTTTCAAAAGGAAACTTATAACACAATATCCATATGCCCTAAACATCCTTTCATTCTTGACCCAAAGGCTTCCAAAGTAAACAACATAGAAGTGCTCATGTTTTGATAAAATCTTAGTTTAGTAAACAACACAATCCATGTGCATAATCTCAACATAGATGTGCTCATGTATGATGTGGCCAAGTATTAGAATTCATATATTTCATTTTACAAATCAGTATTTAGTTTACTTATGCCATCTCCTATTCAATCAATAGCTAATATATATTTCATAATTTCTTATATAAATAATGTGCAGAAGTGATTATACTGAGATTCTGATATTTATTAGTATGCAAACTTTATTGTAACTTTTACAATACTCAGAACCAATGCAGAAATGTTGTATAGAAATCATTAAAGATATCTACCTCTCATTCGGGAGTGTTTGGATGAATTTGAGGAAATGGAATTAGGATCTTCCCGGGTAGCACAAGAGAAGGTGGAATTGAAACAGCAGATACATGCACTAAAAGTAAATTTGGCGAAGGCACAAGATAGAGTAACCAGATACAAGTTACAGAGAAAAGTAGCAAGGCAGATGATTGCACCGAGAGATAAGATACAATTTTATATGACCAAGCTGCAGAAGGAATTGACAAAGGTGGCAGAGGGGAGTGGGAAGGCTAAGCACTACTTCAATTTTCAGGAAGCAAAACAGCCCAACAAATTCAAATTTTGTAGACAGATCATAGTCAAGGATATTAGTGTAGACGGCATCAAGTGCATCTGTTTGTACGAGGAAGTTACAGGTACAGTCTTCCATGCGAGGGGCTCGTTCTCACAGGATAGAGCAGAAATCCTAGAGTTGGAGACTGATATTGTCAATGCTAAGCGAGACAGTCTGGAGGAGAGGGCATCAGGCTTAGAGGCGCATGTCTGTACTCTGCACACAAGGAGGAACAAACTTCAAAAGATGTTGGATAGGAGGAATGGGAAGAGGGTAGAGGAAGCTCCCTTGGTAGTCTTAGAAGAGTTGAAGGGATTGAAACAAAAGTTAGAGGTGGTGCGGGTAGAAGCCTTAGTGACCAAGTACAAGCGAGATAGAAACTTAATCTGCGAGATGCTTGCACCTGGAGGAATCATACTAAATTATGAGACCATGGAGGCCTTGAACTAGGCAATAAAGACGGCTTTTGGCGTAGTGCTTTCCTGCAATTTTGAGGACTCCCAATTTTCCAGAGAGGTCACAATCAATGAGCTCAACGTCGAGGGCTTCAAGTTTTTCTGCTAGTATGACCCACAACAGCTGCCACCACCTTCAAGCGCATGGCGTGATGGGGTAGATTATCTTAGTTTTTAGTGGTCAGATTAACAAATAGGTAGCAGAAACAAAATACACAGTAATGCAAAGCACACAACACAAATATACCCTGGGAAAACCTCCCTCTTGGAGGAAAAACCCAACAACCAAAGTTTCAGATCTGAATATTATTCAGGGCAGAAAACAGTTACAACTTAGCCCAGCTAGGGCACAAATATGAATGTGCTCTATCGCATGGAAGACTGTACCTATAACTTCCTCGTACAAACAAATGCACTTGATGCCATCTACACTAATATCCTTGACTATGATCTGTTTACAAAATTTGAATTTGTTGAGCTGTTTTGCTTCTTGAAAATCGAAGTAGTGTTTGGCCTTCCCTGTCAATTATAATTAGGGATGGCGGATTCCAATTGCCTTGGGCAACATTGGAATCCGCCCAAGGGGCCAGCCCCTTCTCCAATGTGTAGGGCTGGGCCCTATACCTCACGGCATCTCATAGAAACCCCACGCCACATAAAAGATAGCGTGCTAAACATAATAGGGCCAACCTTGTCTAATGCATTTTCGGTTAAAGGAAAAACAATAAATTAAAGGTCAAGCCGACATAAGTGGATATTGCATTATATAAATAAAGATACTTTCACCTCAATCAATTACACATTCAATGCATCATCATGCAAAATATCTACATCTGCCTAATGCGAATTTGAAGGAGCAATATCACAGCGAATCACATCTGCTATACCAGTGAATTACATCTGCCATTAAAAGGTGCGAAATTCATCCATGAGGAGAGCAAACTGACGGCTAAGGTTGCGTCCAACAAAGTGCAGACTTCATATGCAGACCTAGGGTTTGGACCTGATTGCTATTGGAAGTGGTAAAGGGATGCTTGTGAAGGTGCAGTCTTGTGGAAGACTTTATCAGCCCTAAGTGCAATCACCTTCAAGTGCTTGAGATAAGTTGTTGTAATCTTCATATGAATATAATCCATAATCAGATCTGAGGATCTTTTCTGGCTGGGTTTTTCCTCCTAGGAGGTTTTCCCAGGGTAAGGGTGTCTTGTTCTTATTTTGTTCATTTCTTTGTTATGCCTAAATCTGGAAAACTATAAATCTTTCATCTAATCAAATTTAGTTAGAAACTAAATTCTGGTTTTCTAAGTTTATATTAATCTGAAAGTGTTAAAACTAACATGGTATCAGAGCTATAGGCTAGATCAACTTTCAGATTTCAGATTTTAGGACTCCTTTATTTCTAGATTTTGTCTCATTCACAGGTCAGGTCAATGGGGCTGAAAGTTGAAGATAGGCTTGATGGGAATCTCAGTTTTGCTGCCAGATTTAATCATGGAATTTCAGTCTCTTGTTCCTTCCTTCTTTGGTGGTAGGTTAGTAAATATAAGGATCTCTCAATAAGACGAATTTGGTGTCAATGAAAACATTAAATGTTAAATGAACGAATCTTTTATTTAGTCCTTGTTAAACCAAATATTACAAGAGGATGCTTGGTTAATTAAGGTTGTTGTTAAGGGCTTATTATTTCATTTGGGCTGCAACTTTATGTAGTGGTTAAGATCTGATTTAAATAAGAGTTGCAGATCTGATTGTGAAAGGTTGTGTCCCTTTCATAGGGCAGAAATAATCAAGAGTTGCACTCTTTCAAAAGGTGCTAATGGTGAAAGGGTGTGTCTCTTGCCAAAGAGCATACATGATGAGGAGGTGTGACCTCTCCCTCATATTGAGAGACATAAAGGAAAGGAATCAAAGCATCCAGTGATATCACCTTGGATCGGATCGGATCAGAACTGTTATTAAGTTACAGGCAGTAACATCTTTGTTCTAGGTGGTATGCATGGGTATGTGCTTAATATGTATGCTTAATATATGATACCTGATAATGTTCTTCTGCACTGCATTATGTATGACTGTTATACTTAATTTCATATGTATTCTTAACACATGACAAGTTAGTATACTTATAGCCTAATGCTTGTTACTACTGTCAGTATTTAAGAAAGTTGGGAATGGAGTTGTTTCCAAAGAGGGGCAGTCTAAATCCAATCAATAGGATGATTCCCAAGATAGGATAAGGATCAGCATCCCGTAAACTTTGAGGGAGCCTATTGTATTTTGGTCTCTGAGCGCTTTGATAACATAGACATCCCCTTCTTCCTTAGAACTGAAGTAGTAACATAGGTTGACACTTGCATTAAGAATTATGGATGATAAAATTAATTATCTAGTATGATATAATTAGTTCTCTAGTATGGTAAATGAACAATTTACTGATTAATAATTGATAAATTAATTGAACTATAAAATATCACAAATTTGATTCATGTTAAGATAGATTTTGTCTTCTATCAATTTAGTTGAAGTCACATGTATTTTGAAATAGATTAATTATGGCTAAAACAGGCCTAAACCTAGTAAGGGAAATTTTGTGTACGTGCCTGTTTGTGACCTGATCAATTAAATACTAAAATTAAATATGGAATGTATGCCCTCATTAAATATCTAGTGCTTAATTGTTCCAATGAGTGAGATCAAAACAAAGAAGAAAAGTTGAACTTCATATTTGTAAAGACATTGCAAACTTAAATATTTCCTCTGTTTTGAACTTCGTTTAATTTATGTGTGCCTTTATCTATGTGCGTAAGGGAATATAAGCCAGTTACGTAAGTATCGCTACTAATTGAGTAAATGAAGTATTCATTAAATAAATGTCATAAATAAGTGAGCTAGGAATTTATTGTTCACAATACTTGATCCGAAGATTAATTCCTTTGATGTATTTGTTGTTGGATGTCTAGAGGTTTGATCTAAATCCTTTATCAGAATTATTTTGATTATATATACTACAACTTACTAATTGCTATTGATTCATGGAAGTATAGGCTCTCACTATCATTGCTTGGTTAGTATCTTCATTAAGTATACTTTGCTCTCCTTGTAAACATTCTATTAGTATTTCCTCACCTATGATCTGATTGAGTTTTGATTATTAATTGAATGATTCTATAATAGTTACATAAAACTGACTTTTTAGTTGAGTATTTACTATCATGAAGTGTGAAGTATTATGGAAATTAATAATATACACTATATCCTCAATTGTTGACTTAGAATCATTCTAGTTGATAACTACCGTACATTTTGAGCTAATTGTAGACTCTATTAGGTTATACTAATGGTTGTATGCTTAAGCCTCAAATCTGTGGAAACCCTGGTGAGGCAGAAAATGATCATGACTTAACCCTTGTGAGTTCCTTATGAAAATTAGATTTTTGTTATAACCTGTATGATGATGTACAAGTTTTCAAGGTTGTGTGTGTTGTTTATAATTAGGGCCTGGCGGATTCCAATTGCCTTGGGCAACATTGGAATCCACCTAAGGGGACCAGCCCCTTCTCCAATATATGGGGCCAGGTCCTATACTCTTCGGCCACTCCAAAAGGTCTCCACGCTACTCCTTGATAGGGCCAACCTATCCTCTACAAACAAAGAAAATTAAATAAACTAATTTGCAAATTAATTGGGTAAAGCCGACTTGGTTAGGGGTGTTTGATCTCCTATAAATAAAGCATACATTCTTCATAACATAATCAAGTAGCTCAAGTAAAAAAAGGCGAAATACAAATGCAAGATAAGCGAACTCCTATTGTATGTAGCAGAACATAGTGAACTTCTTTGTGAACAGCAGCGAACTTCACTCATGCACAGCAGATCACAGTGAACTCCATTTGTCACAGCAGATTACCTGTTAGGTGGCAGCGAACTCCACTTATGTGCAGCAGATCATCAATTAGATCACAGCGAGATAAGGTAGAAGGGCTGCAAATCATAATCACTGCCAGCAATCTAGTTGTGTAGTTCTTTGTAGCATCTTCTCTATGACTGCAACTTCTATACTTAAGATAAGTGTGTAACTATCCATTGAATCAAAACCATAATCAGATCTGAGGATCTTTTCTGGCTGGGTTTTTCCTCTTAGGAGGTTTTCCCAAGGTATCTTGGTCTTGTCTTTATGCATTCATTTCTTACTATGCTTAAATCTGAAAATCAATAAGTCTAATTAAACCTAGTTAGAAACAAATTCTGATTTTCTGAGTGTTATCTAATCTGAAAGTACTAAAATTAATAGTGTGTTACAGGCTGGCTTTTTTTAATTTGTATCACATAAGTATTGTCTCAACATTCTATGTATCATTGGTTATATTGTTAAAGGGATGCATCTAACTTATCATAAATGTTGTGATCCTCACCCAAGGTCATTTTTACATAACCTCATATAGTAGGTGATGTATGCCGAGGGCCAAGGCCATACTGACATCAGAAATCCATAAGCTTTGAAATAAGGCATAAGGATCTTCACACTCATTTAGAAAAAGTTTGAGGATATGTCCTGATCATAATTGAGCCATGGGTCCAATTCATAAAAGGTGAAGTTGGCATTTCTCATCCTTGTTTATGAATACTTATGATCTATGATGCTTGGCTATCAGTCTAATATTGAGGATTAAGAGGGAGCCCTATGATCTTCAATAAAACTCTTGGTATGAAAGAGTACTTGATAAGCCTAGGGTTTTGTAAAGATTTTAACCTGTTCCTTAAAGTATTTGAAATGCTAATTCTGATTTCTTATATGGATGATCTAACTCTGACCGATAAAGATAGCCTCATGATTTAATATAAGAAAGAATTAGCTCAGAATTGAGATGGAAGATCTAAACCTAAAATGCATTACTTCTAGGTTAGAAGTGTGGCAGAGATCTAATGAAATTATTCTAAGTCAAGTTTTCTATTGTTATGTTAGAATTATGGATTGTAAACTTATATGGAAACTAACTTAAAGAAGTTGAGTATGTCTGCAGCCAACTATGATCTTGCAGATTCATCTGAATAGAGGCGGGTTGATTGATTGGTCAAGAAGTGTTACGGACAAGGAAAACACTTCAAGCATTCACCCGTTGCGATCTCTTAGACCTACAGGGACAATCCTCAGTTGCATTGAGTATTGTTGAAGCTAAATACATTGTTGCAAGTGTTGCATCAAGAGAAGCAGTGTGGTTTCTCAAAATTCTTGTTATGCTGTTTTGAATTATTATCAGGGTTGTATAGAGATACCTGACAATTCAGTGTTTTATGACAGGACAATCCTGTGTTGTAGATGTTCTCACCAAGTTTCTTGAAGCTTGAGTACTTCAAAAGATAGACTTGGAGCTGTGGAGAACACTGCCTTGGTTGAGAGGGAGTCTCAACCTCAATGATAAATTGTGTTGTATCAACCACCCTCTGTGGGCAATGTAAGGTGGTAGTGTAATCTTCTCAGGGAGAAGAGTAATTGTTACCATCCTCTGCGGGCAATGTAAGATGGTAGAAAAAATTCTCTCCACCCTCTGTGGGCCATGTAAGGTGGATCCAATCTATACTTGTGTGCGAGCTGGAAGACTATGTTATGTAGTTCAATTCTATGCTTGTGTGCAAGATGGAAGACTACAATATTCTGATTATGTTTATTCCATTCCTTGCTTGTGTGCAAGATGGAGGATTATGTCTATTAGATTCCATTCTATGCTTGTGTGCAAGATGGAGGACTATGTTTTCATTTTATGCTTATGTAACTCCACTCCGTGCTTGGGTGCAAGATGGAAGATTATGATGTTACATTCTTCTTTGGGAGAAGACTGAGGTAAAGACAATGAATAATGGATATGCGTGATCGATGGCATGGAAAGACTCCATGATGTGCATGAATAATTGTGTATGTATTCATGACTTGCAAGTGTGCATGTTAAAGTTTTGAATTCACCCTCCACAGGCAGTTCAAGATGGATACTATGGGATACTATTTGTGGCCACTTGTTGTGATCTGCTCTCAGGAATATTTGAAGTTGACAGCTAAGTTCGGATTACAATTTAAACATTGTATGTATTACTTAGGGCTGGGCCCTAATCTTGTAACTTGGTTGTAAGATTATCTTTCTCCCTAATTAAGAGGGAGTGTTGATTATAATTAGGGATGGCGGATTCCAATTGCCTTGGGCAACATTGGAATCTGCCCAAGGGGCCAGCCCCTTCTCCAACGTGTAAGGTTGGGCCCTATACCTCACAGCATCTCATAGAAAGCCCACGCCACATACAAGATAGTGTGCTAAACATAATAGGGCCAACCCTATCTAATGCATTTTCAGTTAAAGGAAAAACAATAAATTAAAGGTCAAGCCGACATAAATGGATATTGCATTATATAAATAAAGATACTTTCACCTCAATCAAGTACACATTCAATACATCATCATGTGAAATATCTACATCTGCCTAATGCGAATTTGAAGGAGCAATATCACAGCGAATCACATCTGCTATACTAGCAAATTACATCTGCCATTAAAGGGTGCGAAATTCATCCATGAGGAGAGCAAACTGAGGGCTAAGGTTGCGTCCAACAAAGTGCAGACTTCATATGCAGACCTAGGGTTTGGACCTGATTGCTGTTGGAAGTGGTAAAGGGATGCTTGTGAAGGTGCAGTCTTGTGGAAGACTTTATCAAGCCCTAAGTACAATCACCTTCAAGTACTTGAGATAAGTGTTGTAATCTTCATATGAATATAATCCATAATCAGATCTGAGGATCTTTTCTGGCTGGGTTTTTCCTCCTAGGAGGTTTTCCCAAGGTAACCATGTCTTATTCTTATTTTGTTCATTTCTTTGTTATGCCTAAATCTGGAAAACTATAAATCTTTCATCTAATCAATTTAGTTAGAAACTAAATTCTGGTTTTCTGAGTTTATATTAATTTGAAAGTGTTAAAACTAACAATCCCACCCCCCTCTGCCACCTTTGTCAATTCCTTCTCCAGCTTGGTCATATAAAATTGTATCTTATCTCTCGGTGCAATCATCTACCTTGCTATGTTTGTCTGTAACTTGTATCCAGTTACTCTATCTTGTGCCTTCATCAAATTTACTTTTAGTGCATGTATATGCTGTTTCATTTCCACCTTCTCCTGTGCTACCCGGGCAGATCTTAATTCCATTTCCTCAAACCCATCCAAACACTTCTGAATGTTGTGCCTCTCTGCCTGCCAGCAAGGAGACCAGGTACTTAAGGATACATTGTTATTAAGCTTGGCACTAAAGATAGCACATACAGCAGAAAGGAATATTAATGAGAGTTAGATATCTTTAATGATTTCTATACAACATTTCTGCATTGGTTCTGAGTATTGTAAAAGTTACAATAATGTCTACATACTAACAAATATCAGAATCTCAGTATAATCACTTCAGCACATTATTTATACAAGAAATTATGAAATATATATATATATATATATATTAGCTATTGATTGTATAGGAGATGGCATAAGTAAGTTAAATACTGGTTTGTAAAATGACATATATGAATTATGTCATATATGATTTGTAAATTAAATACTTGGCCACATCATACATGAACACATCTATGTTGTTTACTTTGGAAGCCTTTAGGTCAAGAATGAAAGGATGTTTAAGGTATAGGGATATTGTGTTATAAGTTGTCAAGGAGGAGTTTCCTTTTGAAAAGGTCTTTTAGGTGAGTGTTGTTACAAAACTAAGATGAAGATTGACACTGTGTCTAGTTGATGTGTGTGAATCCTCCAAGCCCTCTGCATCGTATTGGTATCAGAGCTAGCAAGTAGATCCCTTGGTTGGTGGGAGATTGCAGATTGAAGGTTGAGTAAAGAGTTGGTGTCAAGATGCCTCCTAAAAATGCAGGTACTGCAAGAGAGTTGCAGGAGTTAAGAGAAAAGAATGCAAAGTTGCAAGAATCCTACAATGCCCTTTTGGCAAGGCTTGAAGCCTTGGAGTCAAACCAAAGAAGAAATGTTGACATAGGAGATGTCAGTGATGAAGAAGAAGAGGAAGAGTTCCAAGAGGCAGAAGATGAGGAACAGTTGGATCCTGAGGAGCAGAGGACCATCAGACTTCTGAAGGCAGTTGGAAGTGATCAGTACAAGGTAAGGGTTTTGCCCATGTATGGTGGTAGTTTGAATGAAGAAGACTTATTGGATTGGATTGCAGCCATGGATGCTTATTTTGAAGGTGAAGATGTACCTGAAGAACAGAAGCTCAAGTTCGCAAAGACCAAACTCAAGGGGCATGCACTCCTATGGTGGGACCATGAGCAAGCTGAGAGAAGGAAGAAGAGCAAAGCCAAAGTCACGTCCTGGAACAGGATGGTGGCTAAACTTAAAAGGTAATTTTCTTCCCAAAAAACTTGTTGTTGCTAATCCAAGAACTGTCTAGGAAAAGTCTAGGAAAACATAGCATGATATATGTTCAATTTATGACTGTTGTAAGCAAAGGAATAGAGTTTCCATAGTGTAAAAAGTGGACGACAAATTTAAGCTATAATGGAGATTTAGTCACGTAAGTCACACAATAAAACTCAAACACAAAGAAGACTTACATATTCAAGTTAGCGCAAAATGATATTAAATAAAAATGCAAAATGCAATAAAACAAAACATCAAACCTCCATTGGCTCTTTGTGATGTGCTCCAAGTTGAAGGATTGAAATGTGGGTGCTCTTAGCTATAATGTTACTAAATTTGACAGCATGTAAGCACTCTACGTAATGGATGCCTATGTTCTATGGGTAAGCCTCCTTAAAAAAGCTTTAAAAGTTGGACATGGAGAGCTCAAAGTGAAGGATGAAACCAAGGTAGGATTGGTTTGCATGGATGTGCATCCTAGCCTCTTGACACAAGGCTAGAAGAGGTGAGAGATGCATGATCTATGAATGAGGTTTCCTTAAATGCAAGATGAAAGGAATTGAGGGCAAATGGGAATGGACTGAAGAGAAAGTGGAGAGTGAAGTTAAAAGATGAGATGGAGGGTCAAGATTCCTCCATGTTGCATGCTCACACATGTGGCATGGAGTGTAGACAAGTGGTCTGAGACAAGGAAAGATTAGCTCCTTGATTTTGAAGTGGATGGTAGAGATTAAAGGACAAACTCTTTTGGCCTTTAGTGGTATGAGTGGAACTTTAAATTAGAAGAAAATATTTAAAGCTGATTGATTAGCCTAATCAATGAAATAATCATGATTTTATTTAATTGATTAGTTAGCAGAGTTTTGGACTATTAATTAATGAAGTGATTCTAATTAATAAAATGATTTTAATTGTTTAACACTAGGGATGTGAAGAGGGATTAAATGTGGTTGATTAAATGTTAAGTAAATAATGTTCTTATACTATTATTATTATTATTATTCTCTTCCTTGCATTTAATACTTCGATGTTCAAATATATAAACAGCATTGAGAATATTCCTAATTTATTATTTATGAGCAATTCGATTCTGTTTGCATCTGGAAATAATCACAAAGCAATCGATAAGAAAGATTGTTAAGGGATGACTGCATTATGTTAAGGAATAAACAATAAAACAAATACCAAACCGTTATGCAAAGGGGTGTGAACCAAGTAATTGTATGTAACAAGATGCAGTTTTAGTTAAGGATAGTAAGCAATGAGGGACATGTCTCATGAAGAGTCAAAGGGTATGACTCTTTGGCAAAATAAATATGAATCTGGAGATGAAGGAAGGGCATGGAAGGTGAAGAAAGATTTGCGTGGATATCAATTATAAACCAAGACTGGTCATTACAGCCTGGTACGCTATACTACTCATTGTGACGATACTGTTTACTCTTTCTGATAAATGTTACAACAGGAATCTGCATAATTAAGTCCGTAAAATGAATGAAAGAAAATATTATTACTAAAGTAATTGAGCTCTTAAGAATACTTGAATAATCTTAAATATTCGTTAAAAGAACTCAGTAAAGAACTCTTAAATAATTGATTGATAAGAATAACTTATATATATAATTTTATCCCTGTTATTACTGTCAGAATCTAAGAAGGGGCTGAATTGTTTCCAAAGAGGTGCAGTCTAAATCCAGTCAATAGAATGATTCCCAAGATAGGGTAAGGATCAGCATCCCGTAAACTTTGAGGGCATAGTCCCAAGATAGGGTGAGGGCCTGCATCCGTAAACTTTGAGGGAGCCTATTGTATTTTGGTATCTAAAAAAATTCACAACATCATCATCTCCTTCTTCCTTAGGACTAGGTAGTAACAAGGGTTGAACATTGCACTAAGAATTATGGATTAGGAATGATAGAATTAATTATTTAGTATGGTAAATTGACAATTTATTCATTAATTATTGATAAATTATTTGAAACTATGGCAGCTCCAAGTAGGGGACATTACAGTCAGTTGAATTAATTAATCAGTAGAGAAGAGTAGTTAGTATGGGGGTGGCTGTTAGCCAAATTAATTAAATAACAATTTATTTAATTATATTGTGGAAATTGATATAGAGAAATGAAAGTGGATTTGGGGTGTCTACACAAACACCATTTCTGCAAGTGTTAGGAGTTTGTTATACATGTCAATAAAGCTTATTTTCACTCCAAGGCATTATAAAAACTAGTAAATGACTAGAAGATACTAGCATGAGGAGCAAAAGCTCGCCCTTCTGCAGTTTTCTTCCCATTTGAGGGTTTCTCCAGGTGTAACTATGTGTCTCAATTTTGTTGAGTGCTTATTTTGCATTGTATGCTTCTGTCATGCATGTCCTTATGATGTTGCAACTATAGATAACATGTCAGACTGATTAAATAACCATTGGAGTTAGAGAAAGTATTTGTAGGGTTGACAGGTAGATATATATAAGTGATGATTCCTAGAAAAGTATCTCCAACATTTTTACAGATCATAAGGACTGCAAATCTACTGGTTGAAACATCTTATTCTGCTGATAACACTACTATTTGTTATATTTTTTACTAATGCAACCTGCAGAAGAGTCAGGAGTCAACAGAAATACATTTAGATTGTTAAGAAATATAATATGATAATATCTCAAAAAGCTCATTCTCCTAAAATTGATGGGGTAAAATAAGTGTTGGAAGTGGGATTCCAGTACCTGAATGTAGATGCGCGTGTTGATGGAGGAGAGCTTCATAATAGATTAACTAAAAATTGAATTAAAGAAAAAAATCAATCTTGAAAGATTATTTATTATCATTGTTTCTCTAAGTTTTGGCAAGGGGGGTGATGGATTTCAGGATGGCAATTTGATTTTTCCAGGTTTAGGTGACAGGTTTCATGGATGGCAATTCTTTCTCCAGATTTGGGGATGGCTATTAAAATAATATATAAAATTAATATTTAAAATTTCAAAACACAAATAAATCAATAAAACCTCTAAATAACATAAACAAACCAAAAGAAGCTGAGATTCTTAAAAGTTAAGTACATTAACAATCCATTTATTCCATAACCCATTTGATAGACCAGTAATCATAGACATAATATGGAACATGATTCATATTGAGAGATGCTAGAAAAAGAAATGCTGTGTCATACGTGGTAGATAATAAATTTTGCAACAAGCTCAGAAATTCAAGTTATCATTTATTTGATATCTCAGAAACTGCTACTCTTCCTCTTCTCCTCTTTACTCCATTTTTGGTGAATGAAAAACAACAGCATTTGCTTTTAAGTTTTAAGGGGGATTGGAACCTTGCTGGGCCGCCATTTTAGGGGTTTAATTTGTTTTAAAACTTTTTATTCAGTTTTTATGTGTTTGATGTGAAGGATGTGCTGAAGTCCTAGGGATGGCAAGAGGACATTGAGACATCTAGAGGACACACAAAAGAACTCCGAAATCCACTAAACAATAAAAACAGGGGATGACCCCTTCTTAGGAGGTCTCACAAGGACGTCTCCTGCAAGTCTCCAAGGCATCAAGGATGTCACCAAACCCATGGGGATTTGTCCCTATGGAACACTATTTATAGTATTCAAATGCAACAAACAACACACAGCATACATAGATCAAGTACAACAACAGCATACATAGATCAAGTGTAAAATAAATCCCGAAGGACATGGTAAAGAATTACATTTTCCAAGAGCAATGTCGATGTGATCTACAATATCTGATTCTGCCAGTACATGTCTCCAAACTGTACAGATTAAAACATAGAGATTGGTATCAAATTAGATTGCAAAGTGCTAGATTCTAAATTGGAAATAGATAAAAAAATCATCTTACATTAATTCCCTATGTAAGTGTGAATCATAGTCTGAGATCATTTTGAGTTTGTGATATAATCAGAACCTATTCAATTTAATCAACTCAGGAAACTAACAAAAACGACAAAGAAAAGAGCTAATGCTAGTTTGAAAACCATGTGGACGGTATAAAGTAGTAAAGTAAGCTGAAAAGTACACATACATATCTCCCCTCTGCGCAAATTAAGTGATGCAACTGCATTTTCCTCAGTAGACACTATGACACGCTTCCTCCCTGATTGCTGGGTGTGGAACACTACATCTTTTACTTTTCCTATGTGCTGCTGATGCCTGCAACACAAATAATATTTGCTGAGAGAGAAAGAAAGTAACAAAGGTACTGTATCTTAAAAAATCAAATATAAGAAAACTGAAAAATGGAAAGCTCGTCATCTTCAAGAGAGAGACATATAAGGAGGTATACATGCATTAATGTAATGCCAAATATTTGCAGGATTTTATATTCATTTTTAGACATTCTCATGTTTAACAAATGTTTGCAAACATCACCTCTTCTATAAATTTTATATAGCTTAGATATATAAAGAAACCTTTTCTTTTTTAAAGCCAAAGGAGCTAAATACTGTTGGTCATTATAAAGCTTTTCAAAAAATTTACAATGGTCTTCATTTTGTAATACTTTCTAAACTCAAATCGCCAAAGGGTAAACATCGTTGATCAAACTTCATCAATCAACTGAAAGAATAATGTTTTCTCCTCCCTTGGTATTTCTCTTTGATATTGAGTAGTTTACAATCTATTTACTAAATATAATCAGATGCTTTAAGAAATTTGTACTTAATTTATATTTAACTAGGTTTGACTGGGTACATATTTTTACCTCTCAACATGCAACAACGACATTTGTACCACTGGACAAACTCGATGATTACAATGAAATTAAAATTAGCATCTGTCTCCAGCAAAGATCTAATGAAAGATTTCATTATTTTCCACCTCTCAAACTGCACTCCAGACATAGTAACAATGGTATCATTTTGTTTGCTTTATAATTTAAACTAGTTTTACCACACAAGGTCAAATCATTCAGACAGGCATGATATGCGGCCTTGCAACCTCTATTTTTGTTGAATTTTCAAGTGTTTCTTATTTTATTTTCCAACTCAGTCCTCCTGTGTTGAGAAATGTTGGTGTTTCTTTCTCTATATGATAAGCTCAATCGAGCAACCATACTCTTCTATATTCTCAAAAGGGGTACACCATCAAAAAGGAAACAGAAAAAAAACGACACTTTCAAAAGACTTAAAAACATGATAGCTAGTGCACCACAAATGGCTAATCCAAGATCAGACCAAGACTTTCCATATGTTACTGATTTAAAGTTTGTCACTGAATGCATTTTTTCTCAAAAAGATATCCATAAGTTGGATCATCCACTTTACTTTGCTAGCAGATAACTAATATCCACCTCCAATATTGCACAAAAATTTAACTGCCAATGTGTTATGAATGCTCGATATATCTACAGTTTCATGCATTTGTTCAATATCCACCTTCATCTTGTTGGTTTCATATTCCCTAGGTGTGGTGTCTATCTCTTCCATTAATGGATTTATCTTTATCATGAGTTCTAAGAGTGAACGGATTATATTTTTGCCTCTTGTGGAAGACCTCACCATGGTAAAACAAAATAATTTTGCAATGAATGACACAATGACAAAACAAATCAAATTAATTTTAAATTTTTTCCAAAACTTACCAAGGCCTAGATCTCACTTCCTAAAAAAAAATTCCAAGAAATTCACTGATTTGTAGCCTTGGGAGCAAATTTGGTTAAAAGACTAATATTGCAATAATTCCTTTAATTCTACTCCAAATGACCTTATATATGGACTTTAGCCATAAATATGTTATTGATAAACCCTCTGGATATCAGAAAAAAATCATTTATTTTCAACTTTGGGAGAAAATTAGGTGGAAACCCTAATGTAACCCTAATTCGGCAATAACTCCTTGAATTCTACTGCAATTTTCTCCAAGTTTATACTAAAGTATCTGCAATATGACCTTCAGTAACCCTTAAAAAATCAAGACAAAATTCTCCTAAATCAGAGAGATTCGCACTCCATAAAATGACCTCCAAAATAAATAAATAAATCTTGCCTACACAATGCCAAGATCAAGCTATAATACCACTTGTAATGAAACAACTTGCACTATAGAAGAATATAATAAGAAATACACTGCAAATACATGATAACATTATGACATATCAAGAGGGCAATCTCGTAATCCACTTCGAGGGGGATACCTCGGATAGTCTTCAATAAAAATGCAATATTCAATACAATAATAATAACTAGCAACTAGCTCCTATATATATATCTGATTATGCCTTGACTAACACATAAGTCAACTTGTATTCTTAACTATAACCCCTAGGATAACCTACCTTCCTATATACGATTATAATAACGATTGTATAAGCCAATATACACTATAGGATTAGGGGCATATTGCATTGTTATCGTGATTATTTTTTAAAATGTATTGTTGTTATGTTGATGTCATTATATATTTCTTGTTGTTGTAATAATGTCGTCATATTATACATCCATTATAATGTTGTCATCTTATACGTTGCTATAATGTTCTCATGATATATTTACCAGTATATTCTTAATGTTATGAACAATTTTTTTAAACCTTATAAAATTCCATATTTTTGTTGGGGACATTTGGCCATCCCTGGGATAGTCAAGGGATGCCCCCAACCATCTCAAGGATGAACAAATGTCCCTACAACATTTCCTATTTCTGCAACATGTTTCAAACATTCAAAGATTTTTGGGGATCGCCAAGGGTCGTCCCTTGCTGTACCAACATACCCGAAATGCCATCAGCGACGGAGTCAAGGGGTCACACTACAATACAACCTTCATCTTCATGTAAAAAAATGGAGGGAAAGAAGATTCATGATACAATCGACGTGGATGACATCTATCCATATTCAGATTGGATTGTCAAGGGTGTGAATCTAGAGTTTTTTGCAAAGGAGATTGTGATTTTGAAAGGGAAGCAACCAAATGGGCAATAAATGTAAAAACGGAGGTAGAGCCTTTAGGAGGGGCTTCATTGAATGATCATCATGAGATGCTTAAAGATGATACTATTCCTTAGGAGGAATCCTTCCATCTAGTTTGAGGACACCACCACTAGGCTGCTTCAATCAAAGGAAAAATTTGTAAAAGATTTGTTATTTTCTATGATGACAACAGCAGATCAAATATCATATCATAAAAAACACTATGATGTGCGTTGTACTCCTTTTGTGGTCTAAAATTAAAAAGAAAACTACTTGTGAGTTCTTTAAATTCAGTAATTTGCATGCTATCATTATTTTACAATTTTTGTATTGTTTTTAAATATGCTGATTTTTTATGAGGCCTAAGTTCAAGTTGAAAATTTGGCTTGCCAAGTCTGTATCTCTGACCTATGATACAATCACAGTAAGGAAAAAAGTATAGCATTGTCCATGCTATTTCCTCCCTCACTAAAAATCGTTAGTTTTGTAGCAGCAAATGACCCGAAGCATTCATAACCCTAGATAACTACAAAGAAAACCATGAGGCTTGAGGCCTCTTGTACCTAGAGCTGTCTATCGACTTGCAGATATTCCTAAGCATAACACAAATAGTAAGAGATTGAGAATGAATAACAGTGATAACATCTAAAGATGAATGAAGGTCATATGGAGAGAACTTGCTACAGCATATATTCAATAGATGATTGTAACAAAGAAATGACAGAAAATTAAAAAGAACCTCATATGGGTAGAATAAAAGAGAGATGAGACTGAAAAGATAGAGGGTGAAGAAAGTAAAGATGAACAAATATTGATATAAAAGGCAGTTCGTACATTGTTTAGTAATATGACAGTTACAAAGAAAAGACATAATCACACTATGCATACGTAGAATCAAAGAAAGCTTTCTCAGAAAAGCTTGCTGGAGAAACAGTAAGAGACCCACAGAAAAGCAATTCTAGAGAGGCAACACTGGAGGCAGAGCAACTACAATAGTAAAGAAGAGGCTTATAAAATAGCGTAAATTTGATTTTGGTATATTAATAATTATAATAGAGGTATGATTCGTTGATCATTATTGTGACAGCTCTGTAAAAAACTTCTTTTCACTATGTTAATGAAGCCACAATTTTAGCTCCCACCAAATGTTCATCGGATGAATATCCATAAGTTCTTCTACATCTGTCTAAAGAAAGCAAATTGGAGAACAGTTGAGCAAAGCTTGTAACAAGATTTGATAATGAAATGTAGAAGTATAACTTTCACAAAACTATGTCCATACCAGCATATAAACCCCTCCAGGCTTAAGTACTTTGACAAAGAGAAACATAGACACTCTGAATAGTTAGCACTCAGCCATGTTTATATTAGAAAATGTTGGCTGGATTTACGATTAAATGTGAAAGTAATACCACAGAAATTCAGGCACACTTTCCCAAAAACATGTACATTCACATCATACACCTGCTCACTCTTTCCACCATTCTAGCAGCACCGATTGGTGCAATGGCTCCACACTATGACAAGTAATGCACATGTGCATGTAGGGTAGACAGCAACAGACATACACTTAAATTTTTAACCAAGATAACTTTGACTCGCCATAAGAGAATCCAGGGTGCCTATAAAAGTGACAAACCACCCACACAATTGGGCAAAAGATGGAAAAGGCCCACAAATATCAATTAAAGTTCTAAGATTCGTTACTTGTGTTATTTTAATTTTGAATAAAACCTATTGTTGCTGGCTAAGTCACAAGGTTCGAGTTCGAGTTCGTGTTCGGCAACAATAAAATTCAGATGAAGTTCGGCAAGGGCAAAAAGTTCGAAAAAAAATTCGTGATTAAATTCACTTTATATAAATTTGATTTTTTTAAAATATAAGTAATATATCTACAAAATTATCAAAATAGTTTAGCATTGAAAAATAGCTAACTTGACGTAAACTGACACCAAATTTTTTTATTTTCCTCAAATACAGTTACAAGTTATAAAGTTATATATATATGTGTGTGTGTGTGTGTGTGTGTAATTTTATTTAAAGATGTTTTTATAATAAAATAATATCTACTATATATAAATAAAAATAATATATAACATATAATATAATATTATCTAAATATACCAAAAAAAAAATAATAATATTATCTAAATATATTAAAACACGATATAAATAAATAATATTAATAACATATTAAAAATAACAAAACAGAAATACACAGCACTACAAATATAATTCGTTGAATAGATAAAACCTAGTTCGAAGTGAATTATTTGATTTCTACAGGCACAACACTCTACAAAACCTTCGTTCACTGGCATGGCACTTGCAAATCCTTTGCTTGATAGATAATTTGCCACCTAATCTTCTGATCCATCTGTCTATGGGTAATCCTTCCCACTCATCTGTGACATAAACAAACGCAATTTGCTCCCAAAAAAAAAAGCACAAAAACCCTCTTCATGCAAGGAACAAAAAAACGTGGGAAAAATCCTAAAAACTACTTTTTAAAAGATGATGCCATAAACTATACGAATATTAGGCGAATTTCAACGCATTTTTTATAATCTTTTGAAGCTCGCCGAATTTCGAACCTCATGGCTGAAATTCGGCGAACCCTGTGACACAGGTTGTTGGGTCATAGGGGGCGGCTAGCCATCCCTAGGGCGATCAGGGACGTCCAGGCGTCCTCTGTCCATCCCAAAAATTGCTAGGTATCCCTAGCTATTTCCTGCACATGCTTAGACGTCCTTGGGATGTTCCCTATTTTTAGTAGAATTTTGGGGAGGGAAACATTTCCCAATCGTCCCCGCATCCCCAAGACATCTCTAAGCGGTGACGGCCCCAATTTAGCTAGGGATGCATCCCCGGATAACAATGGATATTGATAGCAACAGGATATTTTGCAGACAATCCGTTATGCTTGCAGATGCATTTTATTGGTTTGGCCACTCATTTGACTACGTCTAATGCTTGAAGAAGGTCCTCATTTGTCTATAGTGAGTACCTTTTTCTAGGAATGAATATAGTTGATAAAATAATATTCTTTGATGCATTGCAATATTGGGATATATATTATGTACAAAAGTAGGTTAACATACACATGAGTTACGTTGTATGTGTGGGAGCATGCAAGATCATCGGTTGATGCTTGATCGTGGTAAATTGTAGATTTTATGGGTTATTTATTGGTTATTGGCATTTTTAGGTAGATAGCGTTGTTCAATTTAGTTACTGGCTTTTAAGTTTCTTCAATACTGGTCCAATTTGCATTGTTCCATGGTATGGTGTTCAAAGGTAGGACAGTATTCACCCCACACAAGAGTGGAGTTCCAAGCAAGAATGGGAGGTGCACTCACTTCATGGTTAACATCATAGTTTTAAAACTCGTGGACTCGCCACAGACTCGCGAGTCCATGGGAGCCACGAGTCGCGAGTCCTTGGCGAGTCCATTTGAAAGACTCACGAGTCTTTTGCACGGACTCGCGCGAGTCTTTCAAATGGACTCGCGCAACCCAGAAAAAAGTCATGCAAGTTTTAAAATTGAGTTTTTTTTTAAAAAAATTGCCTTCATTTGGCATAACTGAGGGAGTGAAAAATAAAAGAAAAATAACACCCAACGCCTTTATAAAATAATAAAAGTATTTTTGGCCTCGCGGGGCGCTGCCCCTCAACCCCGCCTTGTATCGCAACAAGGAGTGCGCAAGGGGTGCTGCCCCTTGACCCCAACTTGGGGGCGCTGCCCCCAAACCCCCGTCGAAAAATATAGGGGGAAACTGCGCCAGAAGTAGGGAAAATTGAACCTCCGAGTCTGATTAGGCTCCATATAACAACATAATTAGCATTGAATAAATCTTGGTATTATACATTTTAGAGTTGAAAGTTTGAAACTATGAGTATGTGACATGTGTAAGGTTTCAATTATGGCTCTTATGTTCTCTAAATGCATTAATTTCTTTATGTTTTTTTGTAAAACTACGGGTTTTTTTTTTTGCCGAGTCCTTGCCAAGTCTTTCACGAGTTCGAGTTCGAGTCCGAGTCCAAATTTTTGGTTTGCCGAGTCCATGGCGAGTCCGAGTTTTTAAACTTTGGTTAAGATATTGTCAGGCATCAAAGCTTACCGTTCATGGATTATTCTACCAGTATTTTAAGGACAGAATACATTATTTATGTTGGGAGGATGTTGGCACCAAAAAAAGGCCAATTAAAAGAAACATCTATTGTTAGGAATTCAGAATATTAATTGTTAATTAATTATAAAGTCATATATTTAGAAGGATTTTGAGCAAGAGAATGCCCACACATAAAAAAATGTTATGGTCTGTGTTTAGGAAAAGCATGTGCATGGTTTTGCTTGCACATGAAGCAATATGCTTTTGAGATGATTATAAGTGAGCTATTATTGTAAACATGGGAAGGGCTTGCATCTACAAAAGCAAGCCTCCTTACATATGAGAGCACGTAACAAGTTTTGTAACAAGTTTGGTAGAACAACAAAGGCAAAGAAAGAGTTCAGTTGTCCCTTTCCCTTTGTATAAGAGCGGCTTATGTGTGATATAATTTGTATGTTGTGACGTTAACGAGAAGCTCCAAGTATTGTGTAGCTTGTATATTGTTAGTGCACATATGCTTTAATCTGTAGGTTTATATGTATGCATACCCATAGCGGAAATCAACGTTAAGTTTTCAAATCCACAGTACACCTCTGGTGAGATTGCCTTTCAGGATTGTTGCCTCTCATCACATTGAGATTGTGTTCCATCTCATGAGCATAAACTAAAGCTCACTTGTATCATTTAAGGAGAGAGATACCAATCATGATGGCATTGCTCACAAACATCATCATTTATTTGGGGTTCAATTGGCACTTACATCTTTTTTGATGATATACCTTTGGGGCTGGCTGCAGGGTAATGGAAAATGTAAACCTGGAAAGCATCTATCCTAGAGATGTTGTCCCGAGCATTTTAGAGCCAAGTTTAATGTTCCTTACCATAATTCCCATGCAACTTGGGTTAGTTTCACTACCATATCATCAGTTTGAATATAGTTAATGAAATAGATGGAAAAAAAAACCCCATGAGGATAAAAAGTGAAATGCATTTTTTTCTAATGTCTGATTGGTTAACAAATTTAGGAACTTTTCTTTGGGAAAATTGGTCAACTATTTGGAATGCCAATCAGAGCCCTGGATAATGTGCAGGCAGCTCTTGTTTTTGGATTCCATATTTGATGATCGATCTGGGTAGTTCAATAAGTGCTCTTTCCAGACCCAAGAAAGTTTCTATATGTGTGAATTTTTAGTGACTTCTGCAGTTTATTTTCTCCAAATGGCTTCTTGGACAGTATAGATGTATGCAAATACACCCCTATATAATATCAAAGAATATTTTATGGACAACTGGATCATTTAAAAAGTCAAATTGAATTTTCAAGCAAAAAATGCAAAGAATTGAAACCCATAAATGGGAGTAAACATATATTTTAACATGTATTTGGAAAAACATTTTAGTCTTTCAGGGCATTTGGGCACACTGGTCAGCCATTTGACAATTTGGTCAGTAAAAGTGTAGTATGATGAATAAAGCAAAGCCTTGCGTGTGCAAATAAGGTATATAAAAGTGTATGTATAATGAATAAATCAAGGTCCTAAGAGTGCAAAAATGATCAGTAAAAGTGTATATATGATGAATACAGCATACATGTGCAAATATATGCCTAAAATTTTAATTTTATCATATTTGATATCCATATTTCTACAAATTCAGGCTGCACTCAAAGAGAAAGAATGATTAAAATTGCAGCTCCAAAGCAATCAACAATTATGCAAGTATTAGCTTTGTAACAACGGCAATCCTCGATATCAAACCCTGTAAATTTTTTTCTTAAACTATGGATTTTAATTATATGTAGCTTGTGTCAAGATCCAAGACGTTTAGATGGTTGCCCAAAAGGAAATAGATTCAAAAGAGTACCAACACAATTCTCAATTATATCAGTCTTGGTTCAGTTCAATAAAGTAAACAATCTGTTGAAAAGGTTTGAAGTCCTTATTGATGGTGACTCTCAAATACCAACTTATACTGTTATTGAGATTGCATTCAGTTTAGCATTCAGTTATTCTCTAATATACAGCAAAAATATTACAGCTATTTCAAAAATTCGGTTGGCAAAACCAAGCTCTTTATCTAAGTAAATAGCTGTGGATATTCCAACTCTTACTGCAACAGCAAAGTTGCAACACTCAAGCAAACAGAATTATCTAGGCTAGTCAAAACTCAAGAAATCCAAGTCTAATTAGAAACCTGTACCCCTTTCCAGCACAGCACGTTATCAGAACAAAACCACTGCAGCAAAACTGACCTCAATCATAGGTAACTGATTAGTTCCCAGGTCCCTAACACTTGATCACTTATAGAAAAAAGAACTGACACAAGCGAAAGGAGAATAGGCATTTACTTTTCAATTGAAACATATGATGCTGTGCCCAGCTATAAATACTAAATAGTTGCTTAACTTTTACAAAGATTATATAGATTTCAGTAGCAAAAATTTCATCCAAATCATACTCGAGTTTATAAACGTATGGCCATATTTCTGATCTCTGATTCAATTCTGATCGAATCTTTGTGGTCCCTTTCCGAATCTCCAAAAAAAAAGGACTGGATTGCTGCTCACTGATTCAACTCTCCATTAGAACAGAATCTTTGTGGGTTCTTTTCCATTGCAGTTGATGTGTTTGTGTTGTCTTCTTTTTTACAAGCATGTTGACTAAACACTAGCAGAAGATTATCTTCTTTCAAGAGAAATGTACATGATCCAAGAGCACCATAATCAGAAATTCTGGATCACCTGAATACATAACCTTGATGGAACTCTGATTTGGCCTTCAAACATACTTCTGTTTTCACGAGATAATATAAAGTTCAACTCAAAACCAATTCTATCATACGACACCGGAGATTCGCAAGTTAGGAATTAAAAAAGTAGTGCTAGAGGAAACTCGCCAACTCAGGAGCCAAGTGAGCCATAGAGAGTCCTCCGACGGACTCACTCATCAGACTCATTGCTGAATTAAAAATACATGAAAATAAAGTGACAAAAGAAAAACCTTAAAGCTGAAAAGTTATCCTCAATATTATTTCGACATTTAAAATTCTGTTTTGCAGCACCCACGACGGAAAATTAGGATTTGCAGCATGGAGATTAATTTTGGTGATTTTGGCCAATTTAAGGTAGGTCTAACTCAGTTTTGACTAATTTATTTTGTGAGCTTCTGCCAAAAATTTCTGACCGAACCCAGAGTCTCAGCCCAAATTAGACCATAAGTTTCCAAAATTGCCACCAGAATGTAACTTCCTTCCATGTAGTGGGTCTCCCATGAACTAGGAAGAAGGGGCTCTCATATTCTAGATAAATAACATTTCATTCACCTACCGCCCACACAATAAGAGCAATTACTTTCCAATATAAGAATAGTAGAAACCTCATCACAGATAATACGTTTCGGAGAAAATTTTGTTTATTTGAGATAGAATAATTGGGTTCTGCGCTAACTGCAAATTTATTTCTTGCCTGCATGAAATTCAAGTGAAAAAACAACACTGAAACTAAGGAGGATAACACAACGATCTTACCAGTCCACGACACCAACTTGATCTTCATAGAGAGCAGTAGCACGCATCGGACAAAACCCTGCAAAAAGCAGACCAAGTAGACAAATAATAAAGGCCGCCCTGCTCAATCCATGGCGTATGAACGCCATGATTAGCTATCGTGGCGATTTTCGAGCAAGAACAGAGCAGATCCACAGTTCTTAGAAAACTCCGTAGTTGTTCCTGCTCTCTAACGAATCGAAAGATGGGGGAGAAAAGCACTTGGTACTTTCTCTATGATTTGTTCGCCAAAAATCTAATATTATTATTATTTAATTTTAAAATGAAAAACAA